>NC_081791.1:16677498-16977498 GCF_963082965.1 Carassius carassius | reverse complement strand
GACACCACACAGCCGCCCCCTCTCCGTTATAAACAGACGCTGCTCACCCGTGGCACTCATGATGCAATGAGCCTGACAGAACACACAAACACACATTATTTAGAGAAACACAGGAAAAGAAAACATACACATAATGTGAAGTGAATTAGCTACCATTTATTCTCACTGCACCTGCTTTACAGTGCTTTCTGGCGTCAGATGAAGCCGCACAGGTTGAACAGAACATACTTCCTCTAGCTGTTTACATAAATCCTACAAGAAAAAAAGATTTAGTGATGACGAGAAGCAGAAACGGTGGTGTTTCAGATTCTTGAAAGTGGTTACATTAGATAACATTAGATACTTCAATAACTAACAATGTTCAGCAGATTTTTCATAGCATTTATTCAACTTTGTTAATGTTAGTTAAGAAAAACAGAAGAGTTCACTGTTCAAATTCAACTTTATTGTAAGGTGTTACCAAAATTACTATATAAATAAAAATGTCATGCTTTTAAAATAGTCTCGTATTCTTCAGTTCATTTGCTTAATTCCTGACAATTTGATCATCATTTTACTTGCCCTCATGCTTTTCCCTGTAAAATACTGATAAGTTCAGTCACAGTTTTGCTTTATTTTTTATTTTTTTAATTATAGTTTCATATTCGAACCTTGATTACCCCGCATACTTATCCAAAAATCAAAATACTGTCATTCATTACAATTGAAAATGTTGAATAAAGTCCTATTCAAAAAAAGTATTCTCGTAGCTTCATAACATTTCAATTAAACCAATGATGTCAGGTGTACTATTTTAACAATGTCCTTACTACATTTCTGAGCCTTGCGTTGCTGTCTGTGCAGGGTCAGAAAGCTCTTGGATTTCATCAAAAATATCTTAATTTGTGTTCCGAGGATGAACAAAGGTCTTATGAGTTTGGAATGACATGAGGGTGAACCTTACGCATGTCTCACTACTTAGTTACATTATGAAAGAATGTGTTTCTATGGGACAAACTGAAAATTTTGTCATCTTTTACTTTCATGTCATTCTAGACTTGTGTACTTACTTACTTCTAAAGATATTTTATAGATTGTTACAAGTGTTTATGGCCTGTATAATGCAAGTCGGTGGGGACCAAAACCCCAATGAACTTGTATTTGTATTTTCAAAAAAAAAAAAAAAAAGATGCAGAGTCATTAGAAAAAACACTGCAGTCATGTGCGAGACATTAAAAATCAGATAAACTCTACACAATGGTCAAAAATGTTGATCGTTGTTTTTATAATTTTTTCAATAACTTTGCAAAATTCTTGTTATGACTCAGCACATTATGAGTTCAATTACCTCATTTCTATGCTGATGCAGATGCTCCCGCAGCTGTGATTTGTTGATTGTACCCAGGAGAATAGGGGAGCCTGGGAGACAAGAGAAAAAGTCAAAGACATGGCAAAGCCAGAGCTTCAGACTGTCAGACTCATTTCATTCAATAGCACCATCATTGTACTGTACTGGAACATTATCTTGAGTGTTTCTACTTATCAGCACACAATCATTTGGCCTTTGGCCTTTATTGGCACACATTTCGTTGGCTTTCACTCTCTTCTGTCAAGCAACAAGGTGCCATTAAAGTCAAAGTGGTGCAATTGTGTCGTTGAGCTGGTGTTATTCGTTTGACTCACCGTGAGAGTCCACCACAGGAAATTCATTGTCTGCGCTTTCGTTTAGGATGTGCTTCAGACTCGCCAGTGTCTCTGTTCTCTCCAGAACAACTCCTGCTGGAATCACAAACTGCTTGATCTGAACACTGGCCAACCTGTAGGAGAGCGTTCATGGTGAAAACAGTTTACTATCCAGCCATGGCAGCCTTGATTTCTCCCCTCAGAATCTTGATTTGCAGGCTGTGTCATCTCAAGAAAAATGCAGTTTAATTTAAAGTCATAACACGGTGGAGCCTGAAGGCAGACGAGCAGATGTTAACTCACTTTGGACAAGCACGGATGAGAGATGGCAAGTGTGGGAGCTGCTTAATAAGGGATATGCCATCGTAGAAAGATGGACGGTGCTTTGCCCGAGCCACAGCGTTGGATACCAGCGTGGCAATCAGAGCGGGCACGGCATGAGAGCACTGGCCGGTCATTTCCAGAGCCAGTAGTGCAGGAGAGAGAGTGTGTGTCACAGCACCTGAGAAGGCAGCTGCTCCTGTACACAGACACATGCACAGCAAAATATGACCCCATCAATACATTTAGACAGGCCTTATCATCTCTGTGAGCCTGCTGTGTTGATAATCCCCCATCAGAAAGTTGACATGATAATATGTTTGTTTACCTGCTAGCGCATAACCACCCGGGTTTATCAAACCCTCTGCTGATGAGATTCCATCTGAGAGCAGATAGGCCGAGACCTCGCCTACCAAACGCCCCACCGCAGCACCTAAAACAGACAAATGCTGTTTCAATGGGGCTTTTTTCAAATACCTTTTGTTCTGGATTCACCGAAAACTACATTTGGTTAAACTACTATTTAAAATAATGCATTATAAACTATTATAACCATATTTTGCCAACTACCATTGAGTGTAGATGGCTGAAGATATTTAGCAGAACAAAGGATTTTATTTCATTTTGTGTCATTTATTTGTTTCATTTATTTTACTTAAATGAGTTACAATACTTGAATTGTTATATTTTGTTATTAGTTATTTAATTTGAATTATTTTTATTTTCTAAAAAACATTATTTGATTTTTCAAATACATGGTTTATAAAATGTTTATTTTTGTACATTTTTATTTTTGAATTTTTATTTAATTTTTCAAATATTCCAATATTGCTATTTATTTGTTTCAGTATTGTATCGTATTTTATTTACAACACATTTATTTTACAACAAATCATAATAATGACTTTGCATTTTGCATTTGCATTTTAATTACTATTATAAATTTGTTTGTTTGTTTGTTTGCATATAGTATGATATGATGATCTAATTACCTACCGTAAACAAATACTGGCATGAAATAGCCAGCAGGTAAAGGCAAAGTACAAGCCACGACCAACAGCCCAACCTTACAGAGAAATCATGAAATCAGCTTATGAGAATTTATTAAACTCTTGAACAAGAAGTTTATGTATTGCTACTTATTTGCAACTTTAAACGTAATACTCATTTTATTTCACCTTCGCGGTAATGAAAAGCCCTAGTGTTTGGAAGTAACTTTTGCCAGGTGGGTTCCATGCCTGCCAGAATGTTCTCTGAGGTTCTAGCAGGGCAGATGCATTCTGGGAAACACTGTACCAGGAAGTGCCATCTAATAATGAAGTAAGAAGCTGCTTCATTGTGAGCTGTTAAAAAAACAAGGAGAAGTTGAAAGTAAATTCATCAACAGTGAGCAGATAAGTCTGATATACTGCCAATGTTCTATAAAAAGGACTATCCTCACCTCAGCAGCTATGAAATGTCCCGCCGAGTGATAAAACGTAAAGCAGGCGAGGAGAAATGCCACTATGGCTGAATAAAGTGACTTTCTGGATAAGATTACGAATACAAACAAGAGGCAGCTCTGGGTTAGATCACAACAAATATCTCCAGGCGTCCAATCAAAAGACAAACATCTGCTGTCAACATACAGCGGTGTCCATAAATCTGAGACCATGTTGCAAATCTACGATTAAAAACCTAATGTGAACCTAGAAATAGCATATTTTATGAATGAAGACATAAATATTTAAAGTTACACATTGCTATTCTGAACTGAATTCTATTAAACTAAAAAGAAAGTCTTTCCAATTGTTCAATATGATTTCCAGTCTGTGGGAATAAATCTTTCATCTCACTCTGTTGTCAGACGTCTGCTGATGGGTTTGTTTGTTTTGACAAAACGCAGAGCCCAGCGATGACAGAATAAATAAATACAGCTGAGAATACTGCAGAACAGCCTGAATCAGAGGAAAACATAATCAGAACAATTACTGCTTTGTGAATGCTAACAATATAATCCAACCCCTGAGGTAACAGATATAAGTAAGCGGTATTTAATTCACTACTGTCCATCACCAACATGAGAACTTACCCGAGCAGAGCGAAAATAAATATTTCAAACGGCTGGTAGGGAAGATCAGAAGAAAAGCTGGTTTTAAACAGGGCCTGGATGGTTTCTGTGGACATACATCAAAGAAATATTTAATCAGTTCCCTCATATATCAATTTAAATGAAACCAGATTACATTAATGTGATATGATATTTTCAGTTCAATCATATCTAAATCAAATTCATAGCATCCCACAAGACTATCTGATGGCCTTAGAGCACTGTGGTGGATGAGATTACTATGAAGATACCATAAGCATCCGTTAGGGGGCGCTGTAGGTAGAGTACACCTCTCACCTTGATCTGAACTACAGACAGAAAGCAGTCTGAAAGTGATCGCACCGCAAGCCGCTGCAAAGAAGCAGGGACAATAATTTCTGATTGAATAATGAGTCCCCATCACTTCTATACTGAACAGAACACCTGTGACAATGAAACAGAGATACATAAACAGGGAAAGGTCAATTGACAGACTGATAGACTGATGGGATTCAGTAATAACTTTGTGTTTGTTTACTACTAAAGGATAACACGGACCACAATGACGTTAACTCACCGCTGACTGGAGCCCCAAAACAGCTCGCGACACCCACCGCTGACGCCACAACCAGCATTTCTCCTTTAGCTGCTCTCTGGATTAACGGAGCCATTAGCATCAGTAGCCTTATATACAATTTCAGTTTGGTTCTCTTAATGGAAAACGCAAGTGGGCTGCGTGGTTCATGTATTAAAGTGCTGGTCAGCTACCTGTTTTCCACCACGGCAGGAAACATGCAGGCGACTCATGAACGCACCCACCATGATAGATAAATGGACAAATGGACCCTATTGAGATGATGAATTGTATTGCAAAAGGTCAATATATTCAGAACGCCCATTTATCCATAAGCTCCACATTCTCATTTGCATGTAAGGTAGGTTCTTACCACTTTGCCGAGAAACACTGTGCTGCCCGAAGCTAGTGTGCATATCAGGCCAAACAGTTTAGCAAAGAGATTGGAGAGGGACAGGTAATCTGGCATGTCCATCCCTAAGAGAATAGCCCTCGCCTCAGGAACACCAGAGCCTGAGGGGTCAAACACATTATGGATGGCAGATGCACCAGACAGCCCTTCTCAAGAAATACTCCTCATTTATGATTAAACATGTCTGTTTTTAATAACTTCTAATAACTTATGTCTATTTAGAACTGTTTTTGAGCCAAATGGATTATATATATACTGTATATGTAGGCTATATTTAAAACATAGTGGTTGAAATCACTTCCATCGATCTTATTTCATTATTATATCATTATTATGATTTATTTTGTTTTATTTATTTATTTTTTTACAGTTTTTGGATTATTCACAGCACATCATATATTAATTATATTTAACCAATTAAATAAGGTAGGCCTAACTGGAATTTAACCTTTTAAATTCAGTTAATATATTTACTTAAAATAATAATGGAAAATACAATAATAGTACCATGCAAACTGATGCCCCCATTTTTTTTTTATACAGTGTACAAATGAATATCTAGCTGACCTGCAGAGAATGGGCAGATGCTGTGGGCGAAGCTGGTGGACAGAGCACAAAGACAGGCTGGGTAAAGCGTCCAGCAGAAGAACTGCAGCAGGTGGTGACCCTTCAGACATCTGTACAGCCATTGGTGAGCTAATAAGAGAGAAGGACACGGGCTGAGGTTTAACAATGTGCGAATAAATGTAAGAAGGTAAGGTAAGGTCTGTTTTTGAAAGACCTTGCCACACTCAGCTGCTAGAATGCTTCAGTGCTCAAACAGTTAACTGCCAAACTTGAATCTGTTTGTAAATTGTGTACGAATAATTTTTGAGTGACATGGTGGAACCGCTCACCATTCAGCAGCTTGGCTACAGTCATATCCATGAAGAAGCTCATTAGAGCGGTGATGATCCCTAACAGGGCATAACAGTACCACTCCATGCTAGCAAAAGACACCAGAACCTTCTTCACATACAGCACACACTCTGCCCAAATGAAAATAACATAAAATAAAAGAGGATAATTGAGAGTTTACAGCACTGAGGCTTGATAAAGTGAGCTCATTGATGCCGGAGGAAATGATCCACCTCACCTCTGATTCGTGACCGCGATTCTTGCCATGGTTTCCATGAACGCCTATTAGAACTGATTAGCTTTTCCTCTGCCTTTTCTTGGTCTGTCTTATCTTCATCGATGCACTGTTCTTCATTTTCTTCAAGACGCTTTACATTTGCACAAGTCTCATCCATTGTCTAAAATGCAACATGTGTGCTCTTATTGAAATTTTAGAGATATTTTGGTGAATATTGGTGACCGAACAGTTGATTGATATCCAACTGTTTGTTTACCAGCATTCTTCATTGATATCTTTTTTTTTTTCTCAACAGAAGAAACTCAAACTGGTTTGGAACAACTCGATGGTGAGTAAATGCTAAAATAAAGTGATATGACAACGCTGTATGACAACCACTCACTGTGCTATTAATCCACAAACTCTTATTAAAAGTACAGTTATAGCAGAGCTAAAATACTAAAATAATAATCATTATTTCACGTCCACACATTTGTCATTTTTAGTGAGTTGCCATGTAAGAAGCAGGATACTGTAATGTCCAACTGACTGCACATTATTCTTAAAAATGAGAAAACATATACTCCGAAATATTCCGAATGATTTAATGGCAACCCAAAGTCATTTGAAAACTGAAAAATACACTTTAAAGAGAGCTCACCTTTCAGCCCGTTGACTCATTCCACATGAAAGACCATTGAGGTCAGAATCAGCTCTGGCGTTACCAGATGTAACTTGAAAGGAAAATTAAGCTTTAACTTATTTATGGTGCATGTCCTCTCCTGCTCGCCTCTGGGCAGCCACTGAATTGGAACAATGTGAAATTCATATTATATTCACAAATGTCATTGAGACAAAGAAAGTTGTGGCCTTTTGGAACTTTTAATCAGGTAGTTAATGAAATGACCTGTGATGTGTTATGAATCTTTGTTGTTAAGGCAGAGAGAGCAGGAAGTGAAAGAACCCGACTGACCATTAGAGTTGTCATCAGGACTGTTATAACCCTCGCACACTTTAATAAGCCCTGGCAACATTTCTTAACAGGTTAAAAGAGAAGCATGAATTATAAAGTGTACCAAGCTTTTCTCACGTGTTGCAAAATTTAGAATGTGATTGCCTCCTTATATGGTCTCTATATGAACACTTTGATTCACACTGCATTAACCTCAGTTCAAGGTGAAAGCAATCACACACACACCACACAAATTATTCACTTGACTCAATGTTGCACACAATCCTTCATCTTCACGGAGCTTCCTCATTTCACACAGAATTTCCAAATCACACAGTGCTGTGATGGAAATGCTAAATATTATAATTTCATCATGCAACAGTGCATTCCATTAAGCTGTTTCAGACAATAAAAACAATAATACATAATTTGGGTCCTGTATTTAACAAAAGCAGTATCTCAATGCTATTTTATCCCTTACAAAACTGAAAAAATATAATGAATTATATGAAATAATCCATTTCCATTTATGTTAAAATAGTGCTTTTATTTTTCAATATACAGGTCCTTCTCAATAAATTAGCATATTGTGATAAAGTTCATTATTTTCCATAATGTAATGATAAAAATTAAACTTTCATATATTTTAGATTCATTGCACACCAACTAAAATATTTCAGGTCTTTTATTGTTTTAATACTGATGATTTTGGCATACAGCTCATGAAAACCCAAAATTCCTATCTCAAAAAATTAGCATATCATGAAAAGGTTCTCTAAACAAGCTATTAACCTAATCATCTGAATCAACTAATTAACTCTAAACACCTGCAAAAGATTCCTGAGGCTTTTAAAAACTCCCAGCCTGGTTCATTACTCAAAACCGCAATCATGGGTAAGACTGCTGACCAGAAGGCCATCATTGACACCCTCAAGCAAGAGGGTAAGACACAGAAAGAAATTTCTGAACGAACAGACTGTTCCCAGAGTGCTGTATCAAGGCACCTCAGTGGGAAGTCTGTGGGAAGGAAAAAGTGTGGCAAAAAATGCTGCACAACGAGAAGAGGTGACCGGACCCTGAGGAAGATTGTGGAGAAGGACCGATTCCAGACCTTGGGGGACCTGCGGAAGCAGTGGACTGAGTCTGGAGTAGAAACATCCAGAGCCACCGTGCACAGGCGTGTGCAGGAAATGGGCTACAGGTGCCGCATTCCCCAGGTCAAGCCACTTTTGAACCAGAAACAGCAGCAGAAGCGCCTGACCTGGGCTACAGAGAAGCAGCACTGGACTCTTGGACAAATTTTGCATGTCATTCGGAAATCAAGGTGCCAGAGTCTGGAGGAAGACTGGGGAGAAGGAAATGCCAAAATGCCTGAAGTCCACTGTCAAGTAACCACAGTCAGTGATGGTTTGGGGTGCCATGTCAGCTGCTGGTGTTGGTCCACTGTGTTTTATCAAGGGCAGGTTCAATGCAGCTAGCTATCAGGAGATTTTGGAGCACTTCATGCTTCCATCTGCTGAAAAGCTTTATGGAGATGAAGATTTCATTTTTCACCACGACCTGGCACCTGCTCACAGTGCCAAAACCACTGGTAAATGGTTTACTGACCATGGTATTACTGTGCTCAGTTGGCCTGCCAACTCTCCTGACCTGAACCCCATAGAGAATCTGTGGGATATTGTGAAGAGAAAGTTGAGAGACGCAAGACCCAACACCCTGGATGAGCTTAAGGCCGCTATCGAAGCATCCTGGGCCTCCATAACACCTCAGCAGTGCCACAGGCTGATTGCCTCCATGCCACGCCGCATTGAAGCAGTCATTTCTGCAAAAGGATTCCCGACCAAGTATTGAGTGCATAACTGAACATAATTATTTGAAGGTTGACTTTTTTTGTATTAAAAACACTTTTCTTTTATTGGTCGGATGAAATTGCTAATTTTCTGAGACAGGCATTTTGGGTTTTCATGAGCTGTATGCCAAAATATTCAGTTTTAAAACAATAAAAGACCTGAAATATTTCAGTTGGTGTGCAATGAATCTAAAATATATGAAAGTTTAATTTTTATCATTACATTATGGAAAATAATGAACTTTATCACAATATGCTAATTTTTTGAGAAGGACCTGTATAAACTGCAATAAATGTATGGACTATGTATTAACACACACACACACACACACATATTTATTTATTTATTTATATGTATGTATAGCAATGAATTATAGAAATTATATATAAATTATATGAATTATAGAAACGCACTATATTCTTTTATATGTAATAGCTTTATTGAAACACTCAGTTAATACTTTTTTGTCAGAATTTCATTTATGAAAACATGTGATGGTAAATAAGAACAAAAGCATTTACTTAGAACAAATATATATATATGTATGTATTAATATACTGTTGCAACTCAGTGGGTTGAAAATAGATTTGACGTAACTTTAAGGATCAAGTGATATAATATGTGGAAATATATCACATTATATTACACATCACATTATATGCTAAATCTATTTTTAAAAAGAATAATAAATTATTTGCTGTCAAGGGAATAAACATGTAAATGACTTAAAGTCAGGGGATTCCAGTGTTAAACTGTTTTTCTCATCAGCACAGACTTGTGTTCTGTGTGGAGTGAGTGGAATCTAGTGATAATGTAAAGTTTACACTTGCAGAAAGCTTTACAATAATTTTGTAAATTATTAGTTCATCATTAACAAATCACTTAATAAATGACTTACAACTGAACGGTATTATAAAGTGTTACCCTGCCCTCTGAAATTTAATTCATAGTCACGGTGATCTGCAACTACTGATAATAGTAATAATAATGATAATGATTCAATTCAAGTTTCAATTCAAGTTTATTTGTATAGCGCTTTTTACAATACAAATCATTAAAAAGCAACTTTACAGAAAATTACTTTTCTACAATATTTAGTAGTAGCTTATAAGTGGTGACTGTCAGTTTGTGCGCGTATGACAGGATTTTTCAGAAAAATGAATACAAGACGTAGTCAGCCAGACGATGAACACTATTAACAGCAATTATTATATGATGCAGTCAAACTTGTACCGAGAGAATGTGTCTGAACCCAGAACATTATCAGGAAGGCTATTCCAGAGTCTGGGAGCCAAATGTGAAAAAGCCTACCTCCTTTAGTGGACTTTGCTATCCTAGGAACTACCAAAAGTCCAGTGTTTTGTGACCTTAGGGAGTGTGATGGATTGTAACGTGGTATAAGGCTAGTTAGGTATGCAGGAGCTAAACCATTTAGGGCCTTATAGGTAAGTAATGATAATGATTCAGCGGGATCTGATCCACTTCGCTCGGCTCTCGTACAGCAGGGAGTTTTAATAGGGCAGCATGCCACCCAGCTCAACACCACCGCGCAGGATGTGGACGCTCTTAGTGCCCGAGTCTCCGAACTCCTCACACGGGTGGATAGCCTTCAGCGAGAGGCAACGAGCCGGGGGTCCGTTCTTCACACCGGTATGTCCCACTATTCCGAACCCCATGCCAACAATCCGCCGGTCTACGATGGCGATCCTAAAGAGGCCAAAGTTGCTTACGTCCTTACACTTCTTTTGGGCCGTGCCCGCGAATGGGGAATTGCCGTATGGAGATCGCGGGTTCCTTGTTGTGCCACCTTCGCGGATTTTAGTCAAGAGATGGCCAAATTGTTCGATCGCTCAGCTCAGGGTGAAGAGGCGGCGGCCCAGTTATCGCGACTGTCGCAGGGGAGGAACTCTGTCACTGATTATGCCATCCAGTTCAAGACGTTAGCCGCGGCATGTGGCTGGAATGAGAGCGTGCTGCGCGCTTGTTTTCTTGAGGGGTTGGACTTCGCCATTGCTGATGAATTCGTGGCCATAGAGCTCCCGCGGGAATTGGATAATCTTATTAATCTCGCACTCTGTGTTGAGGGCCGTCTCAGCCGCCGCCGCAAACAACGGCAAACTCCTGCTCCGTGGCGCCACCTAGAGTCCTCTTCAGCCAGTTCAGCCAGCCGACAGCTCTCGGAGGAGGAGCCCATGCAGTTGGGTCATTTACGGCTTACACCACAACAGAAGCAGGAGCGTCTGTCGTCGGGGGCGTGCCTATACTGTGGCAAGGGAGGCCACTTCGCCGTTCAGTGCCCGTTAAAAGCCAGGGCCCACCAGTGAGGTGGAGAGTTCTGGTGGGCACGGTTCTCAGTTCAAGCTCTCCAGCAGCACGCACTCAGCTGCCGTTCCAGCTCTCTTTCCAGAGTCAGTCTCACGCTGGACTCGCCCTTGTGGATTCAGGGGCTGAGGGGAACTTCCTCGATGCTGCTTCCGCTCAACGTTGGAAAATACTGCTTATTCCTTTGGTTAGTCCCGTATCAGCATGGTCATTAGCGGGCTGTCCCCTTACCACCATCACCCATGTCACACCCAAAATTAATCTTCATATTGCTGGCAACCATTGTGTGCAGATTGAACTGTTTATCATTGATTCCCCTAAGGCTCCTTTAATTCTGGGACACCCGTGGTTACATAAGCACAATCCACACATTGACTGGGTCAGTAATTCAGTTTTAGCCTGGAGTCAGTCTTGTCATGGGTCGTGTTTGGGTGCTGCTTTTCCTCCTGTCTCTGTGACTGGTGTTCCGGCGGAGTACCATGATCTTCGGGCGGTCTCCAGTAAGGCCCGGGCCACCTCGCTACCTCCGCATCGCCCCTACGACTGTGCCATTGATCTTCTCCAGGCTCTTTTCCGCCTAAGGGTCGTTTATATTCCTTTTCGGGTCCTGAGAGAGAGGCCATGGACAAGCATATACGTGAGTTACTTCAGGCTGGGCTCATCCGCCATTCCTCCTTTCCCGCTGGTGCAGGTTTTTTCTTTGTTCAGAAGAAGGACGGCTCCCAGTGCCCCTTTATTGATTACAGAGGTTTGAATGACATTACTATTAAGAACAGGTCCCCCGTACCTTTAATGTCTTCTGCTTTTGAATTATTGCAGGAAGCTCGGGTCTTCACCAAGTTAGACCTGCACAACGCCTACCACTTGGTGCACATTCGGGAGGGGGATAAGTGGAAGACGTCGTTTAGCACCCCTTCGGGACACTACAAGTACTTGGTTCTTCCGTTTGGTCTTACCAATGCTCCAGCCGTTTTCCAGGGACTCGTCAACAGCGTGTTGGGTGACATGATTAATCAATTTGTCTTTGTGTATTTGGATGATATCTTGATTTTCTCCTCTTCTCTCCAATTACACACCCAGCATGTCAGACGGGTTCTCCAGCGGTTGCTAGAAAACCAGTTGTTTGTCAAGGCGGAGGAGTGCGAATTCCACGCTGAGTCTGTTACGTTCCTTGGCCACATTATTTCTACGGAAGGGATCAAGCCTGATCCTGCTAAGATTGAAGCTGTCGCCCAGTGGCCAGTCCCTGATTCCCGGAAGGCTCTGCAGCGTTTCCTGGGTTTTGCCAACTTCTGCCGGCGATACATCAGGAATCTTGGTCAGATCGCTGCACCACTCACTGCCTTAACCTTCACTAAGGTGTCCTTCAGATGAAACCGGGAGGCGCAGGTAGCCTTTGACAAGTCCCGTTTTGTTCTGTTGGTTCCAGATCCTGAGGCCCAGTTCATTGTCGAGGTTGATGCTTCGGACGTTGGGGTTGGCGCAGTTCTATCTCAGCGTTCCCTCCATGATGGGAAGCTCCACCCTTGTGCGTTCTTCTCTCGCCGTCTCAGCCCTGCAGAACGTAACTACGACATTGGCAATAGAGAACTGTTGGCGGTACAATTGGCCTTGGGTGAGTGGCGTCACTGGTTGGAGGGGTCAGTGCAGCCCTTCTTGGTCTGGACGGATCACAAGAACCTTGAATACATCCGTTCGGCCAAGAGGCTGAGCTCGCGTCAGGCCCACTGGGCGCTCTTCTTTGCCAGATTCAACTTCACCCTCTCGTGCCGGCCGGGATCTAAGAACACCAAACCCGATGCCCTCTCTCGCCTGTTCGGTGCCCCGGGGAGGGAGTTCGCGGCCGAGGCCATCCTTCCTAAGGGGGTGGTGGTTGGGGCTCTTTCGTGGGGTATCAAGCAGCGAGTTGAGGAGGCCGGTCGAGGGGTGCAGGTGCCGGGAGAGTGCCCGGCGGACACAAGACAAGGGGGTGAGGGGGGGTGGGACGACTACAAGCAGGATTAAGGGGGGAAGAGAACACCGGCTTGACCCTGGAAACATGAAACACCGGGTGAACCCGACCAAGAGTAGGAGGGAGCTTGAGCCTGATCACCACCGGACTAACCACCTTGGTGATGCGGAATGGCCCAACGAATCTGGGTGCCAGCTTACGAGAAGGCGCCCGGACAGGCAGATCCTTGGTAAAAAAGCCAAACCCGCTGACCACACACATAGGCAGGAGGAGAGGTCCTTGAGTGGGGTCATGCATGGCCGCAGATATTAGACAGTTTGTATTGGCCTGCCCCACATGTGCCCAAAGTAAGCCTGTCAATCGCCCTCCTGATGGTCTACTGAATCCTCTCCCTATCCCTTCCCGCCCTTGGTCACACATTGCCCTTGATTTTGTCTCTGGGCTTCCCCCGTCGAAGGGTAACACTGTAATTCTCACGGTGGTGGATCGCTTTTCCAAAGCGGTTCATTTTATCCCCCTGCCCAAGCTGCCCTCTGCCCGGGAGACCGCCCAACTGGTGGTGGATCACGTCTTCCATCTCCACGGGTTACCGGTGGATATGGTTTCAGATAGGGGTCCCCAGTTCGTCTCCCGGTTCTGGAGGGAATTTTGTAGACAGATTGGGGCCTCTGCAAGTCTGTCTTCAGGTTTTCATCCCCAGACCAATGGGCAGTGTGAGTGGGCCAACCAGGATCTAGGAAGAATGCTCCGCTGTCTAGCATCCAACAATCCGAGTTCCTGGTGCCAGCAGCTCTCCTGGGCAGAATACGCTCATAACACCCTTCCTGTGGCCGCGTCAGGTATGTCTCTTTTTGAGTGTGCTGTTGGTTATAACCCACCTCTGTTCCCATCACAGGAACCCGACGCAGTGGTTCCATCCGCCCTGGCTTTCGTCCAGCGCTGCCGTCGCACCTGGGAGAAAGTCAGGAGGATTTTGGTCCAAACCTCTGGCCGAACCAAGACTGCAGCCGATCGTCGCCGGTCCTCTCCTCCTGTATGGTCAGCGGGTTTGGCTTTCGGGGTTGGCCTCAGGCTCCAGTGTCTTTAGATGTTTTCTCTGCCTCCTGTTCTCACAAACTCAGAGCTCCTAGAAGCTTCCAGCTGTCATTCCTCCAGTCTCGGCTGTCATACGAACTAAACTGTGGAACATTACTTATCTGCTTTGACTCATCTGCTTCGACTTCTCATCCCCTCACTACGAACTAAACTGTGGAACATTACTTATCTGCTTTGACTCATCTGCTTCGACTTCTCATCCCCTCACTACGAACTAAACTGTGGAACATTACTTATCTGCTTTGACTCATCTGCTTCGACTTCTCATCCCCTCACTACGAACTAAACTGTGGAACGTTACTCATCTGCTTCGACTTCTCATCCCCTCACTACGAACTAAACTGTGGAACGTTACTCATCTGCTTTGACTCATCTGCTTCGACTTCTCATCCCCTCACTACGAGCTAAACTGTGGAACGTTACTCATCTGCTCTGTCTCCTCTGCTTAAATAAAGCACTGTGTAAACCCGCAACTGAATCCAGCCTGTTTTTCCTGACAATTTCAGCTTATGTGATTATTGGAATTGATTATTGATTATTTTGGAATTGTTTTGTCCCTGCTGACAATTCCAATCTGTTACTCCTTGAGGGGTGACTGGATCACAGGCTGAATATGTGTGAAATGTCACAATAATAATCCTTCCCTCCCGCCATGACTGATGAGTGGCTACCATCTGTCATTCTGCATTCTGTTCATTCTCCCTGTCAATTTCCAATTGTTTTCTCAGATGGGTCCAGACGCCGGTGGTTTTTATACAATCAGTCGCAAATGCAAAAAAAACAAACAAAACAAATTATATTGAATAAGGCGTGTGGATGCCACAAGGCTATTTAAATGCATTTTCATTCTCATCTCAGCTTTTATTATTGTATGATTTGTTTTGGTACTATAATTTGAGACTCAGTTTTGTGTATTTATAACTGCATTGTTTGTCGCTCTTGTACTTCTGTCCCTCAGTTCTAGCCAAACAAGCCATTTACACTGAGCAACAATTATAATCCAATATTATGTAATGATCAGCAGCTGACAGAATCACAAACAGTGTAACACAACACAAACTCTCTCTCTCTGAGCTTCCATACATATGTTGCAAGGGATTGTGGGCCATTTTCAACATGCATAAAGTACCAATAGTAATATATGAACATGTACTTAAAGTTAATGAAAGCTTTGGCTTCTTTACCTTTGGTTAAAGTTGCATGAATATCATATATACATGTTTGTAAGAATTATGATTTTTTTGCTCCTCACCAAGGCTGCATTTATTTGACCACAATGCAGTAAATCAGTAATACTGTAAAATTTTATTTGAGTTTAAAGTATCTGTTTTCTATTTCAGTATATTTTAAAATGTAATTTAATCCTTTAATGAGCACCAATAATAATTGAGCATCAAATCACCATATTAGAATGATTTCTGAAGGATCATGTGACACTGAAGAGAGACTGGATGAAAACAGTTATTTTAAATTGTAATAATATTGCACAATATTGTGCAAGAAATGATTATTATATATACACATATTAAAGCCAAATTTTGGCCCATGTTACCTTGTGTTTATTCATGCTGTTACAAAACCTTACCCTGAGGGCTGTCCAGTGACATCCAGTGACATCTGAATACTTGGGAGGATATCAAGTGAACTTTCTGAAGTGAGCTCACACTAAGCCTGTGGACAAACTGTGCTAGTCGCAATGATACTGTTGACTGATTAAATGCTCTCTCTCTCTTTCTTTCTGTCTCCAGCACAGAATCAAATTAAAAAAGCTTTGTTGGCGACGCAAGCTGTAGGAGTTAATGTTTAACGTTGGCTGGATTTAGACAATCTATGAAAGTCTTGAATGTGATAGGATATAGTTTGATTACATGCCATGAGAGGCCACTAGATTTGTCATTCTGGACAACACCGAGGCTCCAAAGAAACTTGAAAACACTTAATGCCTTAATTGCAGTTATGAAATCAAAAAATTACAGTTTACCCAACAATGAAAATTCTGTTGTCATTTACTCACCCTCATGTCATTGAAAATCTGTGTGACCAACTATCTTCTGCAGAATACAAAAGATGACATTGTTAACCAAATAGTTAAAGAATATCTAAAAATATTACCTTTTACCAGTGCATTAAACTGCATGTGAGAATTAAAGGCAAAAATACATGCAATTTCTTGTAAACCAGCATCAAAATGTCTATTATTAGCAACTCTCCTCCAAAACAAATGCCTCCTAATCCATTTTCCTAACGTCATCTGTCCCTCAACTTCACGCTCTCATCAACATTCCTTCCATCTTTCTGTTAACCCTCTGTCTGAACTTTCATTCCTCAAAACTGTTGTTTATGCAGAAATGATGAACACCCTCAATCCATGTGTTGACTGTAATTTTCTGATTGACAGCTTCTGACCTGTCTTGCGAGAGTGCGTTTGCAAATCACAACAAACTGCGGGAGAGAAATAGATGGAGAGAACACAGAACGAGAGAGGAAGGGAATGGCTATTTCAGGGAGCGAGTGTCTGGAATGCCAGCTGTTGACTCAACCCCCCCCCCCCCTCTCCCTCCGTATCTCTCTCCCTCTCCTATCTTTGAGTCTTTGTCAGAGCCCCTTTCTCAACATCAAGCCCTCATCACACAAAACTTTTCCGACCACAGAGCCCCTCTCCCTCACACGATAATTATAGCACACTGTCATCCCACAATTAACGCACACACACACACACACACACACACACACACACACACACACACACACACACACACACACACAGAAGTAAAAAAACTCTCAAGCTAGACCCACCATATAAAAGACAGTCAGTCAGACAGACAATAGCCACACCAGAGAGACACCGCTAATAGAAAGAGTGAGAAAGGTGCCGAGGCTTAAGAGTGGATTCATACGGTGTTTTGAATAAGGACGGTGCAAAACTACTTCATTTATGAACTCAGTGCTCACTGTATCACTTCAAAGCTCTGACTGGATATCGATTCGAGGAAAAGAAACTGTCTAAACACTAATGAGTGCGACCAACTCCTCTGCCTATCGATCGGAGCGCAGTTTCCACCAGAAATCCTCCTCATCTTCATCCTCAACCTCAACAAACCCATACATGGAGAAGAGCCGGGGACTCTTCGCTGAGGACTTTGGATCTTTCATGTGTCCAAAAGATGCTTTGGGATTTCCAAGTGAGTTATTAATCCTGGTTCCATTTCTTTATGGACCTTTATAGCCTAATGTGAAATAAACTGCTTTAACTAATTAAAAATGTTATTTGTCTTTAATGTGAATAAGAATTTATTGTTTACATTCACATTCTAATGACATTTTATGTAGATAAAATAGTGGATACTGACTTTACAATGTGTAACTGCACAAGGCCTGAACATTTACTTATGAATTTCAAGAGACATTTGACTGTTTGTCTGTGTGGAATATGTATGTGAAGACAGATGTATATTGCGGTATATTCACAGTTGCATCTTTGTATGTGTCGAAGTGTGTGTAAAACACAACAGATATACAAGGGCACCTGGGGGGCAGAGAGAGGGTAACACAGGGAATGCTTTGGGACAGAGCCAATGCGGTGACTTCACTGTTGGGGAATGACTTAACAGTGCAAGGGCGGTCAGTTGCTGAGCGTAATATATATGGATATGAAGTGCTGGTCTGAGATTCACCAAGGCACATTTTCACACATCATTAGAAAGGGATATTAATGCACTGGAATGCCTATTTGTAGCATAATGGTGCTTTTGTAATGTAAATGAGAGTATATGAATGAGATTTAATATGCATGAGATTTAATGAACACTTTAATGAACTTTCTAATGAGAAATATTTTATGTTGTGACAATCTGTTTTTCTGTTTTGTGACATAGTTTGAATTTAACAAATCTAAGTGCAGATCTTAGGATCTTTCTATTCATCACAAAATCCTGAAAATGAATATATATATAAGTAATGACTACCCAAAAGATTATTACTTTAATTAAAGTTTATTTAACATTAAATGCATTTAAATATAGCATAAATGTCCTTAGTTCTCCAGAAAATGAAGGGGGGAACATGGACCTGGAATTTTGATTTGATCTGATCCAATTCTATATGCTTGACTGTATGTTATTTTATGTTTCCGCTAATTAATCTGGAGACTAATCTGTAACATTAGTACATTGTCTATTGTCAGTAATGTAGTGAATCAATGTATGAAGCACAGCTGACATTGACAAAGAAAATCACTTTCCAACCGTGCAGCTTTTTGTTAGTAACTCTGGCAAATGCAGTGCCAACTTGAACCCATGGTGGAATCTGCGTGGGGGAATCTTTCACCATTGCAAAATTACAGCTTGAGTGGATTTGTATTGAAATGATTGAATTTAGTCCGTGAAAATTTGCCAAACAATGGTACATGTGACCAAACCTTTACAATGTTGGCAATGAAACAATCTGCCTAGCAACAGCAAAGCAATACTTAACAGTAATTGGCCAATTAATATTTAAATCCTAAACATCGGTTTTTTACACTCAATATAAAATTGAGATACAAGTAAACATCAGATGTGTTTGTATGAAGAAGAGAGAGAGAGGGAGCTGGCAGTGATCCTTATTGCGCACCATATGATAATATCAGATTGATTTTTTTTTCTTTAGACAGAACAGGGACAGCTGGAAACATCAAGACTCTGGGAGACACATACCAGTTCACAGTGGATGTCCGAGACTTCTCTCCTGAGGATGTGATAGTCACCACCTCAAACAATCAGATTGAAGTTCATGCTGAAAAGGTAAACAGACATGGGCCTGGGCATAATACAAATGAATATAATATCATTCATTTCCTTATGTATGCATTATTTATTTAACAGCTTGCTACTGATGGAACAGTGATGAACACTTTTACCCATAAATGCCAGCTACCAGAGGATGTAGACCCCACTTCAGTGAAGTCAAGTTTGGGGGCTGATGGGACTCTCACTATAAAAGCACAGAGAAACACTGCAAAACTGGAGCACGCACAGACGTTCCGCACAGAGATCAAAATTTAGATCTTTCCTCTCCTGCTGTATCTGTTTTCCTGTGATAAATGACCTTGATGATAGTTACTTAGTCCTGCTTTGTCATTCCTCCATGACCTTCTCTCATTACTTTTCATTAGATTTGGGTGGAATTTAATCCTGTCACATGTATCCGACACATTTAAGACAAATGCACTGCTAATATCATTTCCCTGCTAAATATATTTCACCTTACAACATACAGTGGGTTCCAAAGTCTGAGACCACAATGAACATAAGTGATTCAAAATACAATTTAAATCTATAATGAAACATAACATTTTAGGCTTTTGAGATTATGAAAGAAAATTTATGTCTTTGAATAAGAGATTTTGTTATTTGGTAATTAATGAATAAGAAATGTTTAAATTCTGCACTATTTCTGTCACTAAAAGTAATCAGATTTGTTAAAATTGACTTGTGACGTGACTCTTTCTGCAGATGCTCAGATGTTCTTGCTTCCATTAAAACTCATTTAAATCATGCTGGAGAACATGATCATCAGGCTTTTTACAAATGTGTGAAGTTCATGTAGCTTGAGTGCTGCTGTCATGAAATCAGAACGAGGACAAACCAAATACTAAAATATTTATTTTTAAGTTAAATTTTCCCCTCAAACTTTTTTTGCTTTTTAGTAAGACTTTTAGAGCTTGCTGTATGACAAACAATCAGAAGAGAAACCTATTCATTGAACTGATTGATATTGTTCTCAAAAGGTACATTTTCTAACTGTAAAACAATGTTGTGTTGGGTGATCTGAACACTATTTTAGAAGATAATAAAGCCAGAACACCCTTGATGAGTATTTGGAACTTGTGAGTCATTGATTTGGGTCTTGTCCTCTTCCATTACATGGGACATCATGAGCAAATGACAGGTACTGTGAGTTCATCTTCTAGAAATAGAGTTGGCTGTTATTATTCAGTCTCATCATCTACTATTTCTGTGCTTTATGTGATCCATCAACCTGTCAATGTGTTGTATCACATACAAATGTACGAAAATAAGCATATGTTATACATATTAAGCCATTATTTCTTTACAGTCGTTTCAGCTAGTCTCAAAGTTTAATCAGCTGAAAATGTCTAAACCCCTTTCAAACCAAAATAGCACACTAGCCAAGACAAGAAAACCAGCTGGTTTAAACACTGTTTTCAATCACTTAAAGTGTGTATTATATGACCATTATAAGTGAGTTTTACGCCTATTACAGATCTGATTTGATTGAAAATTGGGAACATAATGACTTTCATAAGCTAAAACAGGCCTGCCATTTTTGCCCAAAGATACATAATGGTTCACTGAAGGTTTAGTTAATGACTAAAATGTACACACACACAAAAAAAATGCCCCCTTGGATTTGCATATATCTTTTGAAACCATATTTTATTATGTAACCCCTGATGGGGTTTAAAATGCATTAATGATGACCCAATTCATAACCCAACTGTGTTTTATTTTATAAATACTTCCTCACTTTGCTATTATTATTAGATTAGTGTGTATTTAATAACAGCTTAATGTCGCCGTAATGTGGTTTAAAAAAGAATAATAATATTGGGAAAAATTCGCGCATGCGCAGTTGAGCTTAACGTCCAGTCATTCGCTCGGCCATTATCAATCGATCAGAGAGCAGAAGATGGCGGCGCGTCGAGGCTGAGCACTGAGATCGATCACCGAAACATTCGATTGAACGGATCAGCTGAAGCCTAGAAACTCGTTTGTTATATGAGGTAAAGAACATCAAACAAGACGCAATCTTCCGAATGTTTTTAGGAATACTATTCGGCTAACTCTCTAAACGAACGCATGCTAAAATAAGCAAAGAAGAGGCAGCATTATAGCCCGCCTCTGTTAGCGCCATCTTGATCCAGCTGCAGGGCCAGGCAAACTGAATTAATCCCGGAGCTGAGAAACAGAGAGAGGGCTCATAATCAATCCGCAACATCGTCACACAATTCTTGTTGGGGAATTGCGCAGTTGCTCTTCAAATCACTTGTCAAATTTACTCGCTAATGCCAGACAATCAGACATCATTGTGCTCGACTCGTCTCGGGCTGATAATGATAGATTAAATTTAAATGCTGGACAAAATGTCCCGAGCTCGAGAGAAACGTTTCAGTGTCGCACAGAAACACACGCAGACTGTTACATAATTATGTTTGTTAATTTAAGGTAAATAATGAAGTCTGTTCTATTGGATGATTAATGTCTGGCAATGTTCATGCACTGAATCATTATGAGAATAATCAAAGTCTGGAATAATGCACCATGAATGGATTCATTTGTACTGTAGATTAGATTTTGGATAATTCTGTTGAAGTGAGTAGATATTATTCAAATACAAAGACAATATTGCAAAACAGTTGACTACAATAATTGTACTCTAAGAAGGGATATATACGTCTTTGTTTATATAGACAACACAGCAGTACAGTTTTGATTAGATGTACCTCAAAGAACAAGAAGAAAATCTTTTGTTTTAGTACTTAAAATTGTGAAATTGCTTGGAAAAGTACAAAGATGTTGAATCATATGGCTATAATCACTATAGATGCTGAGGAGGAAACATTCCCCTTATATTCAGATCAGTGGCAGGGTTGTTGTAGTTAAATAAAAATATAAATTAAATTACTAAACTAAAACTATTTCATTCCTTCAATTTCATTGTTAAAAAATACAATAAAAAACGTAAACTTATTTTTTTTATGTCAAGTTGCTTTTCCACTTTGTTTAACTTAATGCATTAAAATATGAAAACTATATATATAAACAGTACAGACCAAAAGTTTGGAAACATTACTATTTTTTATGTTTTTGAAACAAGTTTCTTCTGCTCATCAAGCCTGCATTTATTTGATCAAAAATACATAAAAAACAGTAATATTGTGAAATATTATTACAATTTAAAATAATTGTTTTTAAATTTATTATACTTTGTTATCATTTATTTCTGTGATGCAAAGCTGAATTTTTAGGATCATTATCACATGATGGAAACAGTTCTGCTGCTTAATATTTTTTCAGAACATGTGATACTTTTTTAGGATACTTTGATGAATAAAAAGTAAAAAAAAAAAAGAAAAAAAAAAGAATCTATGTTTTTAAAATATAAATATTTTGTAATAACAATATACACTACTGGTCAGTAATTTGGGGTCAGTAATTAAAAAAAAAAAATCAATACTTTTATTCAGCAAGGATGTGTTAAATTGATAAAAAGGGATAGTAAAGAAAATATATTATTAGAATATATATTATTAGAATTTTTTTTATTTTGAATAAATGCAGTTCTTTTTAACCTTTTATTCATCAAATATATTAGACAGCAGAACTGTTTCCAACACTCATAATAAATCAGAATATTAGAATGATTTCTAAATGATCATGTGATAGACTGGATGTTACATGTGACACTGAAGGCTGGAGTAATGATGCTGAAAATTCAGCTTTGCATCACAGGAATAAATTATTTTTTAAAAGTATATTCAAATAGAAAACTATTATTTTAAGTTGTAATAATATTTCACAATATTACTGTTTTTTCTGTATTTTTGATCAAATAAATGCAGGCTTGATGAGCAGAAGAAACTTCTTTCAAAAACATTAAAAATAGTAATGTTTCCAAACTTTTGGTCTGTACTATATATATATATATATATATATATATTACTAAATTGTAACTAAAAATAAATATTCTAAGAGTGGCGTCGGGGACAGTGTTGACCAGACGAAGACCCTGGTTTATCCCAATTGGTTTGCAAACTGGGACATTTTGATTTGTGAGCCTCAAAAGGATTAGCAACAACAGTGATTTTTTTTCTTCTTCTCTTTTTATGGTCAGGAGGATACTGTTGCCTAAAGCCTAAAGCACTGTAGTCCACTCCATCAGTTATGGACTTTCCTTGGCACAGTGGGAATGTTCTTGGGCAGCTTAATGAACAACGTCAGTTGGGTCTTCTTTGTGACTGCACTTTTGTGGTGGATGGAGTAGACTTCAAGGCCCACAAGGCTGTGCTGGCAGCATGTAGTGCTTACTTCCGCACACTCTTTTTGGACCAGAAAGATGTTGTTCATCTTGATATCAGCAATGCTGCAGGTAGCCTTGCATTCTTACTGATAACTTTGATTAAAGGGGTTAATCCAACCTAAAAATGTAAATTCTGTCACCATTTACTAACCCTCATGTCATTTCAAATGCATTTCTTTCTTTTGCGGAGTGCAAAAGAAAATATTTGAAGAACACTGGGAATCAAAACACTGAAACATTTCTTAAAATATATCATGTTATGCTTTGAAACTACATGGGGTCAAGTAAGTAGTTATTTTTGCAAGAACTATCCTTTTGATATTTTATGCTTAATTATATGTAATTACATGTTAACATTTCTATTGTTTGTTGTTTTCTGCCTTTGTTTAATAGATTCATTTTTTTCAGGTCTTGAGCTGGTCCTTGAGTTTATGTACACTGCAAAGCTGACTTTAAACCCTCAGAACATAGAGGACGTTCTTGCTGTAGCTACTTTCCTTCAGATGCAGGAAATTGTCAATGCTTGTTCAGCTTTTCAGTCCTTGACTGTCCCTGCATCATTTAAGCCTGGTTAGTGTTGACTTTCCTTGTTATTTTATAAGCTGTTAGTTCAAGATGCTACTGGAGTTACAGGTCTTTCACACCACCATTTCTCATTTGTGTTCATGTGAAGTAGTAGAGACCGAGCCGGTGGAGGAACAGCTGCGATCTGTGAGAAAACTGGAGGATTCGAGTTCCCAGGAAGAGCAGGAGAATCATTCAGTGACTCAGAATGCAGTTTGTGAAAAGAAGGAAGCTCCTGTACAGTCAGAGACAACAGAAACCCAGGAGGCTGCAAGTGACACGACTGAGAAGCAAAGCACAAAGACTTCGAGAGCTGTCAGCAAAATTAGTGGGCCATCCAAAACGAGACAAAAAAAGGCTGGTGTTGTGGATTCCAAGAATGAAACAGAGGAGGAAAGAGCCACAAAAGAGATTCCACTATACCAAGAGGATCCTTCTGATGCTGACTACACTCCTAGTTAGTGTCCATTCTCTACTCTTAATGCTTTTTTAAATGTTAACCATCTTTTAAAACTTGTGTGACACTTTACCGCTCCTACAGAAGTCTCTCAGAGGGTGGCAGCAAAACGGTTGTATGTTAGCACAAGGAGAAGCAAGTCAAAATATGCAGCTGTTCACACATCCACAGAAGGTAATTTCTGTAGGATATAACTATGGTGTACATTTACCTCACATAGTTATGTTAAGGTTTACATAACTGTTAAAATTTTTGCTAAAAGTTGATGACGCTGAGGAAAGTATGTCAAAAGCTGAGAGCGTGGAGAACATGTTAGAAGAGGAGGATGAAGAGGATGAAGGAGAAACAGAGGAAGAGGAAGAAGCAGGAGAGCAGATGGAGACACAGGATGAAGAAACATCGGGTTCGGATGGGAAGAAGTCCGCACTTGTGGCTGAGAGAAGTGAGTCCAGAGCGTATGGCTCCATCACACACAAATGTGAGGTGAGGGATTCTTCAATTTTGTAATCCTTATTCTCTCTCTCTCTCTCTCTCTCTCTATATATATATATATATATATATATATATATTAATATTTATATATATATATATATATATATATATATATATAATATGTATATATTACAGCTCATTTAAAGTATGTTAATTTATGCACTCAGTACTTGGTCGGGGCTCCTTTAGCACAAACTCCATCATCAGTGATGTGTGGTATGGAAGCGATCAGCCTGTGGACTCCTGAGGCACCTATTGAGCCTTCAACTCGGATCAACTGTTTCTAATCTTTCTCTTGAAAATATCCCATAGATTCCATTTGGGGTTCAGGTCAGGCATGTTGGCTGGACAATCAAGCACAGTCATATCATGGTCAGCAAACCACTTGGAAGTGGTTTTGGCACTGTGGGCAGGTGCTAAATCATGCTGGAAAAGGAAATCAACATCTCCATGAAGCTTGTCAGCAGATGGAAGCATAAAGTGCTCCAAAATCTCCTGGTAGACGACTGCATTGACTTTGTATTTGATAAAACACAAAACACCAGAAGACGTCATGGCACCCCAATCAACATTGACTTGGCTTCAGGCAGCTTGGATTCTGTGCCTCTCCAGTCTTCCTCCAGACTTTAGACCTTGATTTCCAAATGAAATGCAAAATTTACTTTAAACATATAAGAGGTTGTTGGAGCACTAAGCAACAGTCCAGTTCTTTTTCTCCTTAGCCCACGTAAGATGCTTCTGAGGTTGTTTCAATTTCAGAAGTGGCTTGGTAGCTCTTTTCTTGAAGATGTCTGAGTGTGGTAACTCTTGATGCACTGACTCCAGCTTCAGTCCACTCCTTGTGAAGCTCTCCCAAGTATTTGAATTGGCTTTGCATGACAGTATTCCCAAGCTTGCGGTCATTCCTGTTGCTTGTGCATGTTTTCTTACCCAGTATCTTCCTTCCAGCCAACTTTGCATTTAATAGGCTTTTATACAGCACTCTGTGAACGGTATTTCAGGATTATTTCAGTAATTACCTTCCGTGACTTTTGCTCTTTGTGGAGGGTGTCATTGATTGTCTTTGCCAAGTCGCAGTCTTCCCAATTATTGTGGTTTCAAAGAACAAGAGATACCTGGAATTTAGACTGTACAGATGGTCATTTAATGAAACTCAAATGTAAACATTCTAATATTTTGAGATACTGGACTTTCATGAACTGTAAGCACTTATCATTAAAATTTAGTGCTGTCAAATGATTTATCACATCCAAAATAAGTTTTTGTTTACATAATACATGTATGTATACATATTTCTAATGTATATATAAATGCACTCATATACAGTATATATTGAGAAAATATTGACATGTATTTACAGATGCGTTCTCAATAAATTAGAATGTCATGGAAAAGTTAATTTATTTCAGTAATTCAATTCAAATTGTGAAACTCGTGTATTAAATAAATTCAGTGCACACAGACTGGAGTAGTTTAAGTCTTTGGTTCTTTTAATTGTGGTGATTTTTGCTCAAATTTAACAAAAACCCACCAATTAGCCTTTCGCCGAGCCCCGCCCCCCTTAGTTATTGTTGCTACTTCCGACAAACAAATGGTCAAACACGACCAGCGCAACAGATTGCCATGACGGGAAGAGGTATACCCGTGCGTGTCAGTGACCTTTTTTGGAGTAATACCTCCGCGATATCCTCCAGATCGAGGCAAAAAGGGGTTACAGTATGCCGTGTAGGGAAAAAAAGCAAAATCTGAGAAACACCATGACCTGTACCTCAAATGCAACCAGCACAGCCTTGTGTACCAGTCATGCTCTTGCACTGCCGGGAAAGTTCTCTTTCATATGTTATGGTCTATTATTGTCTATTGCGAGTAGCTATTTTTATTATTATCTTGGTGAGTAAAGGTTTTAAAAATGATAACTAAATACTAATTGAGTCTTAAATGCATAATGTAGACATATAGGCTAGCCTATATAGGCTAATATTGGCATTATTCTTTTATTAAATTTCAGCTGCCATGGCGAAGCAAATAAGGCAGAGTCTTTATCTTAATTAATTTCGTTATTGCCAAATACCCATCTTAATTTAGAATTTATCTTAATTAAAATTTTTAAGAAAGACGCGTTTTTATTGGTGCGTTGGCCTATTTATAGGCTAAATGAGTCTATACCTAGGGCTATTTAGAGTTCTGAGATGTTACGATGTCACAGAGGACTTATTTTATTTCTTTGTTCAAACTTCCAAGTGGTAATTATGTTAAAACATGTATAAATGACTTATTCTTGACAAAAGGCAAAAGAGTTGTGTGCGTGCGTACATTTGAATAATGTCGGGCTGTAAACGGGTTCGGGCTTTTAAAAAGCTGTCAATCAAAATGTACTTGTCTGGCTCGGGCCGAAATGTGTCGGGCTCGGGTCCTGTCGGGCCTAACTTTTAAGGCCCGATTATAGCTCTATTCTAGTTTCCGATTTACAAACGCCGTGGGCGCACCGCTTCACCATCTTGCTTGGAGTCAAAGTTTGTAGGAACTGCCTCACATAGTAACGGTTGCTATGATGTGTGATTGGACAATGGCCGTTTTGGGGGAGGGGCCGGCGAAAGGCTAATTCACTATCTCAACAAATTAGAATATGATGACATGCCAAGTCAGCTAATCAACTCAAAACACTTCTGAGCCTGAGCCTTCAAAATGGTCTCTCAGTTTCGTTCACTATGCTACACAAACATGGGGAAGACTGCTGATCTGACAGTTGTCCAGAAGACAATCATTGACACCCTTCACAAGGAGGGTAAGCCACAAACATTCATTGCCAAAGAAGCTGGCTGTTCACAGAGGGCTGTATCCAAGCATGTTAACAGAAAGTTGAGTGGAAGGAAAAAGTGTGGAAGAAAATGCACAACCAACCGAGAGAACCGCAGCCTTTTGAGGATTGTCAAACAAAAACTTCACAAGGAATGGACTGATGCTGGGGTCAAGGCATCAAGAGCCACCACACACAGACATGTCAAGGAATTTACTGAACCACATACAACGTCAGAGGCATCTGACCTGGGCTATGGAGAAGAAGAACTGGACTGTTGGCCAGTGGTTCAAAGTCCTCTTTTCTGATGAGAGCAAGTTTTGTATTTCATTTGGAAACCAAGGTCCTAGAGTCTGGACGGGTGGAGAAGCATATAGCCCAAGTTTCTTGAAGTCCAGTGTTAAGTTTCCACAGTCTGTGATGATTTGGGATGCAATGTCATCTGCTGGTGTTGGTCCACTGTGTTTTTTGAAAACTAAAGTCACTGCACCACTTTACTAATACATTTTGGAGCACTTCATGCATGCTTCGTTCTGCTGACCAGCTTTTTGAAGATGCTGATTTCATTTTCCAGCAGGATTTGGCACCTGCCCACACTGCCAAAAGCACCAAAAGTTGGTTAAATGACCATGGTGTTGGTGTGCTTGACTGGCCAGCAAACTAGAGGTCTTCAGGGGTCCAAAAATTCGTGCCCGAACCCGAAAGAGACCCGTAATGTACTATACCGAACCGACCCGGACCAGTCTAATATTTCAAAAGCTGGACCCGGACCTGGTAGATCCGAGAAATGCCTACCCGGACCCGACCCGGACCCGTATATTATTTGAAATCTGGACCCGAACCCGCCGGGAAGACACAGACCCGACTGTCACATATTCCACCATAAATTGCTATTACAAGTCAATAAACCTGTTGCGAAAAATACAGCTTTTTGTCTTACCTAATTTAAAGAGCAGTAGTCTCTCTTCCTTGTCCCTGACTGCCTGTGATGCATTACAATCCTCCGACAAGAAAGTTATTCATGTTATTCCTCTCGTTATTCCAAGTCCAAGCTGAATCCACTCATTATTTCAGCTTCAAAAGTCCACTTGATGTCACGGTGACGGATGACAAATGCTACTGTGCACATGTACATTCTGACTCGAGTTAACTCTCATAATAACCTCAACTGTTTGCCCTTTTGAACTATAATAACGATCGCTCGTGCAATGCCATGGCCGCTGACGTTATTTATTTGCTATCATCTGATCTCTGTGCTCTCTGCTCTGCATCGAGTCTGAATCTGACCATTACAACTTTAAGATTAAACGGTTCATTTATAATATTATAAAAATGGGAGAAAATGTAAAATGCGGTTTGGCGGTCGAAGTGTCCCTCACTGGTTGCCATAGCAGGGCTCCAAACAAAAAAATCGAGTAAGGAGCCATTGGCTCCTATAAGAAAAAAACTTAGGTGCCAAATGATTTTTTTAGGTGCCACAGAATAAAAATGCTTTATGCGTTTTATTTAAATTATTTATTTTACATTTTAACTTTTTAATCATACTGAAATGTTTATGTCTCATCTTTTCTTGACTTTATCAGCATTTTAATCCATCTTGTAGATGACATGGGAATGAAGGTTCACTTAAAGTGGGATCTAAATGTCTTTTCCAACTTGAAACATACAGTCATGCGTTGTTTATTACACAAAATCTGTACCAATATCATGGACCATAAGCATCACTTGGCCCCTGAGTATAGTTTGGGGTCCTCCTCAATGCATCCTGTAAATGTTCTCATACTTTCTTAAAAATAAAGGTGCTTCATGATACCATAGAAGAACCTTTTTTCCTGTCCTAAATGGTTTCATAAAGAACCTTTAACATTTGAAGACAATAACAGATTATGAAAAGGTCAGAAAGAGATTGTTCTTTAAAGAGCCTTTGACTGAATGGTTCTTTGTGGAACCAAAATTGTTTTGTGAAGAACCTTTTAAGCTCCTTTATTTTTAAGAGTGCATGTCTTTCACACTTTCAGTCTGTTTTTCTTAATTAGTAAAATTAAATTTTATAGGAGGAGTTGAATCATGTAGACAACAGGTTAAGTAAAAATATAAAAATTCAATAGCTTCAATAAATGTTCACGTGCTGCTTGAACTGAGGCACTACTCGCGATCGCGCCTGCCGCATTAGGGGCCGTTCACATGTCCCGTCTTTTGCACGCTCAAGTTCGTTATTTCAAATGTAGGCGCGCGGTATGCGTGCGTGCTCATAATGAAAGCGGCGCGCCTAGCGTTTTCCACGCGTTTTTAGGCGCGATATGTCAACGGCCCCTTAAAGAGCACCAAAACTGTATTTATTGTTTGAATTTTGTTATGAATTTGGGATAATTTTAAAGCTGATACTTTGTAAATTAAAAAGTAACAAAGCACAAAGCTTTTTGCGATTACTTGACGGCAAGTGCACTTCAAATAATGAAGTTCATGCATTAACAGAACACAGCATGGACTAAGATCTTGTTAAGAAGAAGCCTTATGATTATAAACGAGAACTGTTAAAGGAGCATTTCACCCGTGGGAACATTGATCTTCATTGAAAGTGGGTCATATATGTAGTCGAAATCTATTAAAATTTTCGAATTTGGTGCCTTTTTGACCGAGTTATTACAGAAAGTAACTTTAGGGCTCATTTGTATGGAAAACCACAACTCCCACAATGCAACACATTTGCACAGCTCCACAAGCCACTCCCACTCCCAAGACATTGAGGACACAGTTAGCGATGTATGGTATTTACGTGCCACAGTAGTAAACAATGCCACAGTAAGCTTTTTGTGCATTAAAAAAGATACTGCACAAAAATTTTACAGTTGACGTTACGTAACTTATTAACCGGGAATCATTTCGTGAAATCAATTCTGAAATATGTCTCCAGGACGCCTCTGTCCATATGCGGGGCGAAACTAGGATGGTTCACAACGCAAACATCCGTGTCCTTGTCTGCCTCAGGCATTTCTTCGAGGAGAAATTGGCATCTTTCAAATTCTTGGCAGCAGACAGACTCTAGCTCTGTGTCCGTATGCGCACAACGAGAGCACAGGCACCACCAGTCCGCATCAGCTCGAACACGCCCGGGCTCCTCGGACGCGACAGGCAGGTCTCCGGCCTCGGCTGCAGCCGCCGCCTCCTGTTCCTCCATCAGCCTCAGCTGCTCTACGCTATATTGTGGCTCGTATAGATAGCCACGAACATCTGTTTCGAGCAACAGACTTTGAAAATCCTCTTCTTCCATATCATGAGTTGTTCCTCCAGCCATTCTCGTAAATCTGACTCCATAAGCGCTTGTTAGCTTAGCTACATAGCTTCCAAACAAGATGGCGGATTTTCATTTTCGTTTCTGTAAGTTTAGTCCCACCCACTGATCTGTAATAGGCCTGTAGGGTGAGTGGGTCCCACCCCCTGGAATAATAATAAGCTAGTGTGTGTAGTCTCTACACTTTTCAATGAATTTTGACTTCCTGCTTATTATGATGCAAAATGACGATTTTTACGTCATAATAAGCAGGAAGTAAAACACTTAAATCCTTATTTCTCCCATCTCAGGGAAAAATAAAGGAAAAATCCATGATCATTATAATATATGACTGGGTTTCTAACAATACAAAGCTAAATGCAAATGGGTGAAGTGATCCTTTAACGATATTGCCAATATCCACACTGATGACAGCTTTACCTGTTGTAGTTTGTTCAAGATATGAACGAAATAGACGCTGTTTTTCTGCACTTTCTCTTCAAGTCTCCATCATTTCTCTCTCGCGCGTTTATCAGGTGTGTGTCAGCGCTGCTGCGCGGCAGATGAGGACTGTTTAAAACTCTTTTTCCCACTAAAACTTCGATGCGCATTCTCTCAATGCGCGAACATAACAAAAGATGTGAATGCAAAACAATCAGGAAAAAAGGCATTACATGCAATTTTTTAAGAGATAACATGTAAATACATAGGCCTAGTCGCCAGTGGCGACCTCAGCAAAAACTTCAGTCGCATTTTAATATTTATGGTCGCAAATGCGACCATTTTAGTCGCAGTTTGGAGCCCTGCATAGAAACATGAAATGCGCTGGAGACCGCACATGCGTGCTAGCTGTATCAACCTAGAATGCTTTAACGCAATGTGAGCGTCATATAAAACATTCATGTGACAGTTCACCTCAGATTGTGTTGCTGATTTGAAATATATTAAATATGAGTGTGTCATGTCTGCAAACATTAATACCGTGCGTGCACTTGTATTAACTCTGAGTCTGCGCGCTCTGCTTCTAAAAGCAGAGAGAGAGAGAGAGAGAGAGAGAGAGAGAGAGATCACTTTATTTTTGGCTCACTCTTTTCTTTTCCTAATTTTACAAGTTGCAAGTTACAAAAAACACAAGCAGTCTTTGATCACGGCCGGGTGTTCTCCGAGTCCGATGACTCCGATCGCACGGGTATTACACACAATGTTAAACAGACCCGGGACCCGAGGTAATAGATTCGGACCCGACCCGGACCCGGCTGATCATTTAAAATATAGACCTGAACCCGTACGGGTCCTGGGTCGACGGGTCTCGGGTGCACTGTGAAGACCTCTACAGCAAACTCACCAGATCTGAACCCCATAGAGAATATATGGGTTATTGTAAAGAGGTAAATGAGAAATGAGACCTAACAATGCAGAAGAGCTGAAGGCCACTGTCAAAGACACCTGGGTTTCCATACCACCTCAGCAGTGCCACAAACTGATCACCTCCATGCCACGCCGAATTGAGGCAGTAATTAAAGCAAAAGGAGCCCCTACTAAGTATTGAGTACATGTACAGTAAATGAACATACTTTCCAGAAGGCCAACAATTCACTATTTTTTATTGGTCTTATGAAGTATTCTAATTTGTTGAGATTGGGTTTTTGTTAAATGTGAGCCAAAACCATCACAATTAAAAGGACCAAAGACTTAAACTACTTCAGTCTGTGTGCACTGAATTTATATTTATTTTACTTAAATTTATACATGCATGTGTGTGCATTTATATATACATAATAAATATACACAGTACACACACATTATGTAAACAAAAACTTTTTTTTTTGTTTCTTGTAGGACTGTGGGAAGAAGTTTACACACACAGGGAACTTTAAACGTCACATGCGCATTCACACTGGTGAGAAGCCATTTAGTTGCAGAGACTGTAATAAAGCCTTCTCAGACCCAGCTGCCTGCAAAGCACATGAGAAAACACATAGGTGAGCATTATAGAGTCTAATGCTTTTTCTCTACAGCCTCATATGACTTGTCAGCTATAATACGTAATATATAAAAAAAACATATTTCCACAAAAGCTTCAATGTGTAGAAACATCTACGATGTGCAGTTTTCCTCACACTATACGTTTCTGATTCTCCAGTCCTCTAAAACCATATTGTTGTTCCACGTGTGGAAAGAGTTACCGGCAAATCAGTCTGCTAAACCTGCACAGGAAGCGACACACAGATGAGGCGCGATACAGCTGTGAAGATTGTGGGAAGCTCTTCACCACTTCTGGAAACCTGAAGCGGCATCAGTTGGTGCACAGTGGGGAAAAACCCTACCACTGTGACTACTGCGAACGTGCCTTTTCTGACCCCACCGCCAAGATGCGACATCTAGAGACCCACGACACAGACAAAGGTCACAAATGTCAATACTGTGACAAGAAATTCAACCAGGTGGGGGATTTATTGTCTTTATAAATGTAATTACATACATACAAACATACATATACATATATATACTGTATATATATATATATATATATATATATATAAACATTATACTAGTTTTGAAAGAAATTAGTACTTTTAATCAGCAAGGGCACACTAAATTGATCAAAAGTGACAATAAAGACATTTGTGATGCTTAAAAAATAATTTATAATGATTTTTTTTCCAAATAGGCCTAAATGCTTCTCTTTTTAACGTTCTATTCATCAGTACAATCCTGAAAATATATATTAAAGTTTCCACATAAATATTATACATCACAGGAATAAAATACATTTTCAAATACATTAAAATAGAAAACAGTTATTTTAAATCGTAATTATATTGCACCACATGACAGTTTTTACTGTATTTGTAATCAATAAATTTATCCATTGTGGGCATAAAAGAATATATCCTTTAAAACCAGTCCAAAATCCTTTGAACAGTAATGTATATTTACATAATAGTTTAGTACTATATTTTAAGCAATATATATATTGTACTATACTGTGTAAATGTGTGTCTATATATTAAAGTTTAAAAATATAATTGTAAGCGTCACAACAGAATGTTATAATATAATATCATGCAGACAAGATTTATAGATTATACCTTATTATTGACATAACATTTTAGCCATAGCTATAAATGGATAGCACAACACTTTTTTATTGGGCATTACAAATGCAAACAACTTTCTTTTTTTTAAAGTTGGGAAACCTGAAAGCACATCTGAAGATCCATATTGCAGATGGGCCTCTTAAGTGTAAGGAGTGTGGGAAACAGTTCACCACCTCAGGTGAGATTTACACACTGAGACAGGATGTGGCAATATATATATATATATATACACACACACACACATACATACATATACATATATATATACACAGTACAGACCAAAAGTTTGGACACACCTTCTCATTCAAAGAGTTTTCTTTATTTTCATGAGTATGAAAATTGTAGATTCACACTGAAGGCATCAAAACTATGAATTAACACATGTGGAATTATATATGGAATTATATACATAACAAAAAAGTGTGAAACAACTGAAAATATGTCATATCCTTGGTTCTTCAAAGTAGCCACCTTTTGCTTTGATTACTGCTTTGCACACTCTTGGCATTCTCTTGATGAGCTTCAAGAGGTAGTCACCTGAAATGGTCTTCCAACAGTCTTGAAGGAGTTCCCCGAGAGATGCTTAGCACTTGTTGGCCCTTTTGCCTTCTGTCTGCGGTCCAGCTCACCCCTAAACCACCTCGATTGGGTTCAGGTCCGGTGACTGTGGAGGACAGGTCATCTGGCGCAGCACCCCATCACTCTCCTTCTTGGTCAAATAGCCCTTGATGCCTTCAATGTGACTCTACAATTTTCATAGTCATGAAAATAAAGAAAACTCTTAGAATGAGAAGGTGTGTCCAAACTTTTGGTCTGTACTGTGTATATATATGTATATGTATGTATGTGTGTGTATGTATATATATATATATATATATATATTGTGACGAGTCGGCTGCCTCCTCCCTGATTGTCACTGGCACCCGTCCTAAATCGCCGCCTATATATACATATATATATATGTATGTGTGTGTATATGTATGTGTGTGTGTGTATATGTGGGTGAAGGAATTTTAATGTGCCTCCATGGCATGGTCTGTTTACAGGCAATCTGAAGAGACACCTGCGTGTGCACAGCGGTGAGAAGCCTTTCGTCTGTATGCACTGCCAGAGAGCATTTGCTGACCCTGGGGCCTTGCAGAGACACGTGCGCATCCACACAGGTCTGAGCCTTTCTCATCCCCTCGGCCACCATTACCTTTTAAGGTTTTTTGACCTTGTCTATCTTATTGTTGTAGGAGAAAAGCCCTGTCTGTGTCTAATTTGTGGAAAAGGCTTCACGCAGGCCAGTTCACTCATAGCTCATGTTCGCCAACACACTGGGGAGAAACCTTATGTGTGTGACCGCTGTGGGAAAAGGTAACTGGGAAATTGCATGAATGATTTCGTTTAGATTTATTATGTCACCATATATAATAAAAGTATGGCAGCGGCTATTTGCACTAAGTGTAAATAGCAATATAGGTTAAGTAGGTTCACTAAGCGAAGATAGCATATTTTCTTAGCGAAAGATGCTATTTACACTAAGTGCAAATAGCAGCATTTTTTACTGATATGCTATTAACACTAAGTGCAAATAGCTATAGATTCTATTTACACTGTTAAAATTTTACTACTTATTGCAAATAATGGCAGTTATCTGCACCTCAGTATTGTAGTACATTGCAAAACAGTATACTATATTAACTTACTGAGTGTAAATTGTAATTTTAATTTAAATTATTAAATGAATGTCACCTTATTGGGACAATAAAGCCCTCCCTACACCTATCCTAACCCTACCTGATACTTTATTTGAAACTTTTTGATTATATTCTTCATTTTAATTGAAAATTAATGATTTTCTGATGTTATTAGATAGTTTTAAAAGAGAGAAAAAAGTTCAGCCAAAGGTGGATTCGAACCCAGGTCGATCATGGCAAAATGAATACGTCACACATTTTACGATTATCAGTTGTATTTTTGTAGTGTTTACTAGCCGAATCACACCTTGGTGGGCGGAGTTAGAGTAAATAGCTTCAGCCAACAATGTGGACTGTTTGCACTTAGTGTAAATAGACACTCAGTTAAAGTATATTTCAACTATCACACTTCAAAGGTTTGTCCAGTCCAGCCAGCTGGCCAATCACATCCGTCATCATGACAATATCCGACCACACAAGTGCCACACCTGTAACAAAGCGTTTGTCAACGGCGGAGATCTCTCAAAACATATCATCATTCACACAGGTAAGATGCAACATTTTCAGCTTTTTCTTATTTATCTCTCTGTTATGTGCTTCTAATGACTTCCTGTTTACAGGAGAGAAACCGTTCCTGTGCGATAAGTGTGGTAGAGGATTCAACCGTGTGGACAATCTGCGTTCCCATGTGAAGACAGTGCACCAGGGGAAGGCGGGCATGAAGAGACTGGTGGTGGCTGAGGAGGACGAGGGAGAGGAGAAACTGCTGCCGGACTCCACATCGGACTCAGAGCTCAATAATGAGGTCAACATTGTCACGGTCACTACAGATGACATTGTGACTTTAGCCACAGAGGCTCTAGCTGCCAGTGCTGTAGCACAGCTCACAGGTGAGAGAATAAGACAAAGCAGATTAGATTAGAGTTATTACACCTTGTAGAAAGGATATTCCTCAATCTAAATCTAAAAGTGACTGTAATGGCGGTTGGATGCTCTCCTGATATTTTTTGTTGTCCTATAGTGGTACCAGTGGCAACCTCTGTATCTGCTGATGAAACTGAGGCACTGAAAGCAGAGATCACCAAAGCAGTGGAGAAAGTACAAGAAGCAGGTGAGTAATATATACAGTAGTTTATATACTATATCATAATTTATTAATTGACTGGTATTATAAGCTTAATAATAATAATACAAAATAAATCTATAATATTATTATAAATAATAATAATATAAATTATTTAAATTATATGAATAGTACATTGCTTTGATAACAAGGTACATGTACAGTACAGCTACATTTAATTGTGTGTATCGATCAAAGGTTTAGTAGAAGTCTCTTATATTCACCAAGGCTGCATATACTGGATTAAACATACAGTAAAACTGTAATATTACATTGTTAAATTTATTATTAGATATAATTACAAAAGAAATGCATTTTTAAGTGTAACTGATTCCTGTGTGCAACTACTCCAGTCTTTAGTGTCACATGATCCTTATTAGCATGCCTATTGTCGATAACATACTGACTCTTTATTAGTACTTATATTCTGCATGACCATATTCTACATCCCTAATTACATCCCTTAACAGCTACCTTACTAACTATTAATAAGCAGCCAATTATGAGTTTATTGAGGCAAAATTAATAGTTAATGGTTTGTTAAGAGCAAGAACTGGACCTCAAAATAAAGTGTGACCGATTATACTGTATCATATTGAAGCTGAAACATTGTGTTGCTCTATTCCTTCAGATCCCAACACACAGATCTTGTATGCATGTGACTCATGCTGTGAGAAGTTCTTGGACGCCAGCTCCCTCGCCCAGCATGTGCGCATTCACACTGCCCAAGCCCTGGTCATGTTTCAGGCAGATTCTGACTTTTATCAGCAATATGCAGGTGACGGGACGTGGCAAACCACCGAGCAGGTCATCCAGGGAGGCGAGCTCTTGTTCCGGACACGGGAGGAGGACGGGGAGGAAGGAGAAGGAGCTCTAGCTCAGCCAGAACCTCAAAGTGATGGGGCAGAGGAGGAAACCAGTACACCGGCAGAGAAAGAGGAAGGGTCTGGAAAAGTGAAGTCTGAAAGCCAAGGATAGTGAAGAGTTTTTGAACCTGAATTGATCCAACGGATGGATTTCAGACTGCTGTTTCTAACATGCTATAGTAAAAACACTTTACTAGATAGATGTCATATCTCAAACCGCAGCACAATATGTGTACAGCATATTAATACTACATTGTATAAAGTTAAATTTAAATAAATATGACAAGAAAAAAAGTAATTAAATATGAACAAAACAAACCTAATTTGTATGCCGTTTATCATACTTTTTAATTCTAGTGTCTCCATGTATATGTCCAATGCTAGATCATGTATTCTCGGTTACTGAAGCTAATGAAACATATGACTGTACTACAAATTTCAGTTTTCCACAAATCAACCACAGTACTGAACTGTTATTTATTGATTTATTAGTTGTTTGTGGAGTTTAATCATTTTCTGTTTGAGCTTAATACTGCTTGACATAAACATAAAATACATTAAACTGCTGATTCGAACTGTATGCTTATCATTTTCATGACATGTAGAAACCGAAGAACTCACAATAAACAATTTTAAATGCTCTGTTTTAGCATAACTTATTTTTACTCCTTTAGATGAATGTGTTGCAAGCATGTTTCTGTTTCTGAATATCCAGGCCCGGCTGCAGGATTAAATGACTGAGGGGGCATGTAAAATTGTTAAGGGGGCTTAACTTTATTACAGCATCAATGATTAATACACACTGAGATCTCGCTTTGCAACGATAGATTTTTAAATACAGCGCTCCCTAAAACACTCCATATGCAACTGCAGGTAAGTTAACCAGAGACTAGCAAATTTTAAACAGCCTAATGATGATAGATCATATCCTATACCTTTTTAGAAGAGCTGCAGTCTCCTTGATTTGGCACTGAATCTCCTTAGTAAAAACTGTATTTTCAGGAAATCACACAGTTGACAAAAGATAAGCCAGCGTCATTTATTATGAATAATTAACCCTTTCACACTTAAGTTTAAAATATTCTAACTGACTCATGAGAGTAAGATTTTTCAAGGCGACAGTTATTTTAGAACGTTCCCCCTTAATGTTTCCATGGCAACGCGTCATATTTGTCACGTGAAACACCGAAGCCACAATAATGAAACTGTATAACAGATGTAGGCTATCCTTCATTTCGTTTTTCCTTTTTTATTTGAAATATTCACAAACTTACTTACCATGTCATCAACTATCTGATATTCCGATTCTCAAATATGTTTAAGTGAGTGTGTTTGGTCGTTTAAAAACCTTTATAACAATAGAGTAAACTTTATAGTTAGCCTACTTCCACTGTGTTTGTCTGATTTGAAAAACACACGTCAACAAATTATATTTGAATAGATAGTTATTGCTGCTTCCACAGACTCCAAATGTAGGCTATTGTTTTACCAGTGCTTATGTGTAGCCTATTTAAATGTATGAAATCTAAAATAAACATTATGAGGTTGAAAACACTGCATAGTTGTGATATATGACAGCGTTGAGCTCGTCCGTCTCTGGCTCAGCGCCAACCAACGCGAAAGACGCTTGAATCTGGCAGTAATGTCACGAGTCACAACACTGAACATTGTAAATCCCATGGGGATATGGTTCAATTATTATTTATCTCAAAAGGTTGAACATTTTATTTTTAACCATGAATACAAAAATGAAACAGAGGGAGCACAAGTCAGATCTGAGGGGGCATTGCCCCCTTTTGCCCCCTTGTGGCGCCGGGCCTGTGAATATCACAGCTTTCATTGTAAGAACACTCTTATTGAAACTAGTACTGCAAGAAGTGTTCCAGGTCATTTTGGTCCAATTCTGTTCTGTTTATTGAACTGACAATTGATATTGCATAGTGACTTTTCAAAATAACTTGAGACACGCTCAGTGCTCAAAAGCACCTTAAAGTCTGCAATTAGTTTGGAAATAAACCACTATCTTTTGGTTCTGTTGATTTTTGTGTCATTTTTGGTCACTGGAATAAATGTGTATTATTGCCAGGAAAGCAAGGATACTGGTTGTTTACCCTAATGTAATAGAAAAAATTACAATCAGTTTTGAAACAGCACTTGAGCCATATAACAATTTCTGTTCAATGCAGTTTGACATGGACAGCAGGTATCAGAGGAAAGGGTGCTTTGTAGATTGAAAGTCTTGTTTAGTTCAGTAATGGGCTTCCAGAGGTATTAATGCACGCTGCACTTTCATGTGCTGTTTTCAAGTCGCTAGCTAATTTATGACCAAACATCAGCTTCAAAACGAGTTTGACTTGTTTTTATAGCTCGCGGAGCTTTAGAAATAACAACAAAGGAAAGAAAATGGGCAAATTACATTCTTTTAAAATCTTTTTAGGAAACAAATATAATAATCAATATAATAATAAAATACAATTGTACTTATTATACTTATACAATTAAATTTAATAGATTTTTATAACCAACATATATATAATAAAATTAACATTCAGTTTTATTTATATATATATATATAATTGGACTTAATTTACCATACAGACTAGGCTAGCTCTCTGAAAGCATATAAGTTAGTTGTGTTGCACTGACCCCTGCTGGTCGTTTAAAACAGCGGATTGAAAGATGTCTGTACATAAACACTACAAAGTTTTTTTTTGTTTTGTTTTTGCAAATGTATCTATACAAATAATCGATTCACTAGAATAAATTCTATTAAAATTAAATTACATTAAATCACATTAATTATATTTCTCTAATTAGGTCTGTCTCATTATAATATTCATGAGTTCATGAGGCAGCACGCGATTGGTTGCTGCTCTGGGTCAGAGTTCACATCCGCGTTAGCGCTGACGTTGTCCAAAGGAGGAAAATGGCGATGGGTTGCTTGTCAATGAGGGACACTGCGACTCCTGCAACATTAACCTGCAAAAGACGAGGTGCTACAATGGTCCCCGCGTCGTCTGGTGGGTTCAGCCGAAGCGCTCTGTTTGTTTTATCCGTGGCGTTAATGTTGCAGGCAGTTTTAGGAGACGGAAAGACTCTCGTTCTGCTGGACAATCCTAACATCAGAGACACTCATTCAATCTTCTTCCGCAGTTTAGCAGGTGAACTATACCTTAACTGATATTTTCTTATAAAAACAGTTTAAATTATAACATTAGAATCTGAAAACGTCCTTAATATGTTCATATGAATAGAAGATGCATTTTGAGTGTATGTGTGAATCTGATTGCACATACACACCTGCACAGACACAGAAAGGTATTGCATGATTCTTTGTAAATATTACATTCTTGTTCTCAGATCGTGGGTTTGACCTTGCCTTCAAGACTGCTGATGATCCTGGTCTCTCTTTGATCAAGTATGGCCAGTTCCTCTATGACCATCTCATCATTTTCTCTCCATCAGTGGAAGGTGAGTCTTGTTATACTGAACATAGATTTCATGTCATGCTGCCATCTTATGTTTGAATATCCACGTTTACATGTTTCCAATGGAACAGATTTTGGGGGCAACATCAATGTAGAGACCATTACAGCCTTCATTGATGGTGGAGGAAATGTTCTCGTTGCTGCCAGCTCTGATATTGGTGAGTGTAGTATTGGTTTTTGCTTAAGTGCACACGTATTGGCCTGTTGACATTAATAATATCACTATGACTTTGACTCTGGCAGGTGATCCTCTGAGAGAGCTAGGCAGTGAATGTGGGATTGAATTTGATGAGGAGAAAACTGCTGTTATTGATCACCATAACTATGACGTTTCTGATCCTGGTGAGGTAAGTAATGGACGGAGGAAAAAAAGGGTTGTTGATTTGGATGGATGCAGATCTGAATGGGAGCTTACAATTGGTCAATTGTAAGAAAGGGGCAGAATTTAAAGGAGCAGAAACTGTTTGTAATAAATGATGAGCTCAAAAAACAAAAACAAAATAAAAGCATAATAATAAACTCACTTGTTGCCAGTAATCCTTAAAGAGAGTTCAAAAATGGAAAAAAGGTCATAACTTATTCACCCTTTTGTTGTTCCAAACCTGTATTTGTTTGTTTATTCTGTTGAACACAAAATATGATATTTTGAAGAATATTGGTAACCAAATAGTTGCTGGTGGAATATTAGCCATTGACTTCCGTAGCATAGAAAAAATAGCCAGCAGCTGTTGTTACCAACATTCTTCAACATACCTTTATTTGGGTTTAACAGAACAAAGAAACACATTTTTGGCTGAACTATCCTTTTATATAGGAGTATAAATAATAGCAAATAACAATAATGAACTTGACCTCCTGAATTAAAATGAAATTCCATTTCATGTTGAATCCATATTGTGTTTTATATTCTACAACTTATGTTTTTAAAACATTCTCTGTACATTTACACCATTTCAAATCATTGTTTGAAGCTTGGTCAGGTGCATTTAAGTTATCTTTGTGTTTTTTTACAGCACACCCTGATTGTTGCAGACCCAGAGAATCTTCTTAAAGCCCCGACTATAGTTGGCAAGCCCACTGATAAACCAGTCCTGTTCAAAGGTGTTGGGTAAGTGGTCTCTTGACACCCTGATCTGTGCTTCTTTTGAAAAGTTTGTTTAACAAATTATGAGTTGCCTTGCTTTTTCAGCATGGTGGCTGATCCAGATAACTCTCTGGTGCTGGACATTCTGACAGGATCTTCCACCTCTTACTCCTACTTCCCAGATCGCCCCATCACGCAGGTAAATATTTCAAAGCTTTCAATGTACCAATATGTTTTTTTGGTCAAATTAATTCACATTCACCTCAATCTCCATTTTGCTTTCTAGTATCCTCATGCAGTTGGAAAGAACACCCTCCTGATCGCCGGTCTACAGGCAAGAAACAATGCACGTGTGGTTTTCAGTGGGTCACTGCACTTCTTCAGTGATGCTTTTTTCAACTCCCCTGTGCAGAAGGCTGCCCCTGGGTCAAAGAGGTCTGTTATGTAACTGTGTATTCAGACATTAAAAATGCATTGTGGTATTAGGTTGAAATCATATGGATTCTTTTATGCTTGATCTGCTGTGAAGTTCAGGTCGTTTACAAAACTAACATTGACATGATGAAATATATACTCTCTATTTGTTCAGAGAAGGTTTTAAGCATGATGTGTATATTCTTCTTAGGTATGAACAGACCGGTAACCAGGAGCTGGCTGAGGCCCTGTCTCGCTGGGTGTTTAAGGAGGCTGGTGTTCTGAGGGTTGGGGCTGTTACCCATCATCCAGTTGGAGAGAGCACTCCCCCTGCTGCCTACACCATCACTGACCTTGTGGTGAGACACTGCATATATTATTTATATAGGCATTTTAATTAATTTAACTGTTAACATGTGATTTGTGACTATTCTGAAGAATGTTGTGGTTAGTTTTTTTTGGCTTACTACTCCTGCTTGGATTGTCCCTGCAGGAATACAGCATTGTGATTGAGATGTTGTCTGGTGGACAGTGGGTGCCTTTTGATGGAGATGACATTCAGCTGGAATTTGTCAGAATTGATCCGTTTGTTAGAACCTACCTCAAGAAAAATGGTGTGTTATTATATTCTGTTTAATTAACATAAGTTCTAAAATGCATTCATGCTACTGTTCAAAAGTTTTGGGTCAGTGTTCAGCAAGGATGATTGGCCAAACACTGCAAGCACTCGTCAGAAATGTAACGCCCCTTTCCATAATCGCGAGCATTATCTTTCAAAATAAATGTAAAGATCAGTTCAAGCCTGAAAGAGGGAACAGAGTTGTGTGACAGACACCATGATGAAGCTCCTATGTGTTTGCAGTACACAAGCCATGGACAGTTACTTGCGCGATGCACAAAACTCCGCGTTTGAACAGTCAATAGCAAATACTTCAATGAATAACAAAACATACTTACAGTAGCTGATTCAGAAGCGCCAGATTGTCGTAGCAAAGTCAGAATTACCTCCTCTCCTAGGTTCATGAAACAGTCATCCATAAAATGCATTGCTGTTCTGTTTCTGTTAGATTTTGATCTTACTTCGGCAGACCAAATAAAGTGAATTTGCTTTCTCCTAGATGCACACAGCATCTCCCTGACATGGCTGCTTCAACACTAACTGCGGTTACTGAAACCACGGCTTCTTTGCGTGAACATTTGGGCGGCATTAAGCAAATAATTCCACATAGTGACATAGACATGTGGGGCGTGTTTGAATGAGCTGTTTTAGGGGGCGTGGGCGAGGGCTTTACTTTGATAAAGAATATCTCTTTGGATTTGAGACTTTAGTCTTTGTAACTTTAAAGATCTTTATGCACCAAGAGCTTGTAACACTCCAAAGAGAAAGGAAAAATGTAAAGCGCATCATATGACCCCTTTAAACCTTTGAATGGTGGTGTATGTTAATAATAATGTATGCCACTAAAACATGTGACTGTTGGTTGCTTAGGTGGAAAATACAGTGTACAGTTCAAGCTTCCAGATGTTTATGGCGTTTTCCAGTTCAAAGTTGACTACAACAGACTTGGCTACACACACCTGTACTCTTCAACCCAGGTCAAATTCAGAATTAATCGTAAAACTTGCTCTTGCTCCAAAAATTCCAGATTCTCAATATATTTACTGATTTTTCTTTTATTCCACAGGTTTCTGTCCGCCCCTTGCAGCATACCCAATATGAGCGATTCATCCCCTCTGCCTTTCCATATTATGCCAGTGCCTTCTCTATGATGGCAGGACTCTTTGTTTTCAGTGTCGTCTTTCTACATATGAGAGAAAAAGAGAAGTCTGATTAAAATGAGAATCGGTGAAGAGTGCAAGAAAATGTAAAAACAAAAATGTTTTTCAGACCTCTGGCTGTCAGGAATAGAGATATGAAATATGATGGTATGGGCTCGGTTTGGTAAGTTGGAGGTTGGTCAATGTTTGTACAATGGTTTTTTTTTTTTTTTAAGGGGGTTCAGTAGTCTAACAATGTTTTGGTTTTCTGGTTAGCCAACTGGTCATTTAAAGTGATTTGGGGCATGCGTCATGTTTTATTTGTACAAAATGCTAATTGAATTGAATTGGTTTTTATGATACATGCACTGATGTTTTGGCTCTTGCTATGAAAATTTCATTTTGAAATTTACCATTTGTAAAAAGAGGAATGGATTCTCAAAATGTGGTTGAAATACATGAAAACAGTAAAGTTTTAACATTCCACCACTAAACTTTTTGTCCTTTTTGTTATTCAGTTGCATCAAATTTGAAAGTGTCTGATTCTATTCATGATGCTTTTAGCCGTTGTAAATGTGGTTTATACAGAACTTCATCTAACAAATGTAAACTAACGTTACATGGGCAAGTAAAAAAAAAAGTTTTAGTTTCTTTAAGGCCACCTGTTAAATGTAGATTTAACATCAAATAGAATAACGTTAGTCATTTAATCTATATATTTTTGTTGTATTTTTAATACTTGTTTTATTAACGCAATAACGAACGTTCAAGACAGTGATTTTTATTTTTATTCGTTCAAAACAAAAGGTGCGTTCCAAATCGCTGTCGTTTTGTAGTATAATGCGAGTAGCGTTCACTGAAAATTCCAAAAAGAAAAAGTGCACTTAAAATACCAGGATATTGCACTTAAATAACCAAAAGACAAACGAAGTGTGGAATTTTGGACACTTCATGCACTTACCTGTCCCACTGAAGGGGCTATCAAACTCTGATTATAAATTACAAAATAACCTTATATAAATAATTCATAATCTACATGGTTGAGTACAGTGAATAAGAACGTAGTGCCTTCTACAAACTCAGTTAAAGTCAAGGTGATGAGTAGACTAAAGTTGGCCTCAGGTGGTTGTGCTGCGGCATGTGTTTCCCATACATTTATTTATTTTTGGAGACTCGCCACAATTTTAAAACTGATCGATTTTCAAAAAGGCTTCGTTGAGTAACGTTACGTACTGCACGTTTAATAATAATAATTCCTTAAATTTGTATGTTTAAATATCAAAACGAGGCACAGGTGTTTTTATATCGCTGTATTTCTGAAGGAAGACTTGCATGTTATAACGTTATGCCTGATAAAGCAGCGTGTGAGCGTACCAGCTCTGCTTTGTTTACATCTGTTACTGGGGAAACCTCTATTTCTCGCTCTTTATGTCTATGCTTCAAAACATCTCCTGCTGGCAAAGAATGATTTTGCTTTTCATTAAGTCCGCCTGATCCACACAGCAAACATAATTTGTTTGTTATCAAAAAATATCTACTCTAGCGGGACTTGGCTGTTGTTATTGATTCTATTTGGAAGTCTACCGGAAGTTAAGTTAGGTACGTAATTTTCAACCGACATCAGTTGTAGTCCTTACGTAGGGCCTTGCTAGCAGCTTGTTTTCTTAAAACAGACTGCTTTTTCCAAAATAAAGTTTGAGTTTTGGTTGTTTATAATTCACGTTTTTAAACAAAACTTGAAAGTCTCATTGAGAAAATGTTAACCACAGAGCTTATTGCGGAAACCCACACTAGCATCTCGAAACCCATGGCGAATACAGGGCTGGCCTACAAATTTACGTCATCACTAAACAACTCGTGGCCTGTGAACACGATCGCGAGTCGGGAGCGCGCGTCAGCTGACATCCGCAGAGAGAGCACGGCCAGACATGGATCAACTCAAAGTCAAAGACCGGATCCTCGAAAACATCTCTCTCTCCGTCAAGAAGGTAAGAAACCTCTATACATGAAGCGAGGGTGTGTAGCAACCTTCTCTAGTTTATAATTTCACGGATAGTTTGAGGTTTTTGCGGTTTACGCTATCAAAATAGTTGGGCCTCCCCCTCCTGCTGTGTTTTGAAGACAAACGCCTTGACATCTTAAGAAATAACATCCAGTGTTTCCTTATAAGTCAAGATTGAATAAATACAAAGTGATAATACTATAGTGAGTTATTATAGGTTATATTATTAGGTACTCATAGCGTAGTTAATACCTGTTTATTAGTAAAATACCATGCAAAAGAAAACTCATTTTAGGCATGAGTCAAGTAAAAACTGTTTACAGCATCATGAACACATCAAACAGCGACATGATGCCCCTGTAAACAAGTCTTGTTATTAAATGAGATCCTATAAATAGGGGAAACAGAGCTGACTTCTTATTTTTATGGGGCCATCCCAGGACATCTGTCTTTGTATGGTCTTTTTGTTCTGCAGTGACTGAATCTTTGCTGTTTTGCAACATCAGAAAGCTTGTTCTTTCTTTTTCTGAGCGTTATTCTGAATATTAGCAGCTTGCACACACCCTTGTTTGAAATCTTTTGATTTATTCAGATTTGAGCTAATCAGGTGCTTGGCATTAGTATGTTCTCATGGTTTTGCTATGGACTTACCAAAAAGCTCTGCTTTCATCAGTGAACCACATAACTCTGAAAATTAATTTCTTATCAGAGGTTGCTGGTGTAGAATGAAAAGGATTGCTTGGAATGTCATGGCTGTGTGCACGTCAGAAATTTACCAGATAGGACATACATTTTTCATTCACATCCATGTGGTTGCTTTCTAACATTTTTCAACATTTAATCCGCAGTTGCAGAGTTACTTTGCTGCCTGTGAGGATGAGACGCCAGCCATCAGGAATCACGACCGGGTTCTTCAGCGGCTGTGTGAACATCTGGATCACGCTCTGCTTTATGGGTAAGACAGACTGCACCAGAGACTTTCAAAACTGAAACTCTGGATTTGTAGGGTTAACAATCTTCTCTTTTCTCTACATCTTGAAGGCTGCAGGATATCTCATCGGGTTACTGGGTACTCGTATTACACTTCACACGACGAGAGGCCGTCCGACAGATTGATGAGCTTCAGCACATAGCTACCAATCTTGGCAGAAGTAAGATCAAACCTTTGCCATCTATGATGACTTGTTGATGTGCTTTATAATTGTTGAAAAGTGCAGTACCATTCAGAAGTTTAGAGACAGTAAGATATTCAAGTAAATATATTTATAATGTTACAAAAATTTAAATTTCAAATAAGTGCTGTATTTTTTTAACTTTCCATTTATCAAATAATCTTGAAAAGGTTGTATCACAGATTCAGCAAAAATATTAAGCAGCACAACTGTTTTCAGCATTGATGATAAGAAACCTCTTAATTGACCTCAAATTTCTGAAATATGAAGTATTAGATGAAGATATATGAGATTTATATGAAGATATATTCAGATGCTGAATATTGTGGCACTGTGTGGACTTTTTCACCTAATGTTGTTCCACAGGTCGTGCCTGGCTCTACTTGGCACTCAGTGAAAGTTCTTTAGAAAGCTACCTCCGACTTTTTCAGGAGAATCAAGGACTGCTCCAGAAATACTATTACAAGTGAGTGACATCAAAATAATAGATATTGTTGTTCTTCTGTGGTTTCAGACCACAGAAAATAGCTTCCTTACAGCAGTCATCTGATTCATGTGATGTGTGAAAGCAGTTCCCTCCTTTACAGAAATGCACTGGTTTGCAGTCATGACCATCTCACACTGTTTCTTACGCTTGTCTCTGGCCTGGAGTTCATTCGCTTCGACCTGGAATTGGTATGACTCTTCATTGATTTCTCCTGTCTAGAATTGTATGTCTTAGACCTGATGTGTGTCTCATACAGGACATATCTTAGTGCCAAACTACTGATTTCTTTTTACAAGCTGTTTCAAAGATGAGAAAGTGTGTCATTAAGGTGCTCTGACTGGTCAAAAAGTTGTTTTAGTCAATCTTGCCCTCAGGAGTTGATTTAAATAGCCCTGCTATGTGACAGATTCATTTAAAAATTCTTAACACATAGGTATGAATATCCCATGTTGTCTCTCAAGGCATTAATAATTATGTCTGTATAATAATTATAATTTATCTAGCAAAACTACGGTATTTAAAAATGGTTTTAGATGGAGTATTGAGAGCAATATAGACTTACCAAAGTTATTTATATCAACTAGTCATTTAAAATATAAAAATACTGCCCTTCCATTACTACATTTTATACTATTCGATATCTTCCTTAACTGAGGACTTTAATATTTCCATTGTCTAATCCTTAATTTTTTCATTTGTGACAGGATGTCCCATATCTGGATGTTGCTCCTTACATGCCAGAATACTACAAACCCCACAATCTGTTGGATTTTGAGGAGAGGTTGCCAAGCTCTGATAGCCTGTCTCTGCACTCTTTCACATCCCTCACCTCCACTAACCTTGAGTGGGACGACAGTGCTATTGCCCCATCCAGTGAAGGTGAGCTGCTTGGCTTAAATTCACCGTTTTTATTCTACCATTTCTCTGTCTATGACTATTCCAGCTTCTGGTTGTTATTTTCACATGTTTATATATTTCACTTTTCTACTTTCTTTTTCAAATTGGCATATTTAACTTGATATAATTGATTATTCTGTAGCAAAATGGCTGTATTCTTTGTTAAATATTCTTTGTTTATCTAAAAGATAATGGCACTGAGTGTTCAGAATTCATGATCATACATCAATGCTTTCATTTCATTCAGTGACACATCTCACTGCTCATTATGTCACAATGGCTCTTTTGGTTGTTAGTATGTATTAGTTCCACATATGCCAAGTTTCACATTCACTTTATATCTCTTTCATTTTCTGTTCTTCTTTCATTCACTTCATAGTTCTTTCCTGCCTATTGATAATCTTATTTCTCCTTTTTTTAGATTATGATTTTGGTGACATCTTCCCTGTGTTGCAGTCATTGCCAAGTGCAGACTGGGAAGGTGGGACATGGTTATTTCCCCCCTCCCCAATTTAACATTTGTAACCCCAACAGATCCATTGGTACAAACCTACTAACCTGCATCGCATGGCCATTTCACTCAGTGTATGTTTGTTTTTTTCATGCACAGAAGCTGTTATAGGCAGTGTGCTTGTGATGAGTTACTGGTGACTATGGTCTGTATTAGAGTAAACCGAACCAAACCCTCTGCTAATGCAGGGTTTGCATGGGATGATACTAAAACATACACAGTGCCTGATGCAGCTGGAACTTGCTGTTTGTTGTCTGATTGTGTTTCCTGCGATGGTGGGGCAGCTGGGTTGCATTTTTGTTGCTTTCAAAGCTTTACATTCAGTGGCAAATATTCCTCACCTAATATTTATTAAATGATAACTAATAAAGAGTCTTTAAAATATAAACCTATTTTTCCTTGAATGATATAAAAGTATTCTTTGTAGGGCTGACAAAAGTCATGTAATAACTTTATAGATTAATTTAATGAATTTACTTCAGAACCGATACTTGCAGTACCTAATGAAGCATTTATTATGCAAAATTGTTAAATTTCTTTCTAAAAAAAACAGCTCGAATAGTCAGAACCATTGCATATGCTCCTGTCTTCCAAACGGCATTATTGTCACATGTGTGGATACACACACACACATATATATATGTATATATGTATGTATGTATGTATGTATGTACTACTCCTTAAAAATTTTATGTCTGTAAGATTTGTTTAAAAGAAATGAACACTTTTATTCAGCAAGAAAGTATTAAATTGTTTAATAGTGACAAAGATTTTCATATTGTTACAGAAGTTTCTATTCTTCAAAGAGTCCTTAAAAATGTCATGTTTTCCATACAAATGTTAAGCAGAAAGTTGTCCTACAAGGTTTTAAAATGCATTTATATACAATTGCATATATATAAAATCCTTTCTGGAAATGCATTACTAAACTAAATGCTTGGAAACTGATTGGCAATTAGAGGCAAAAAGGGGAAATTGAGACTGCCCTGTTTTTTCGATTATTTGCCAGTATTTTAGATGCATAAAAGAATGAGATGGAAGTTGTTAGGAAGCTTAGTGTGTGTGTTTCAAAACCGCTTATGTTTGTTGAATGTCGCTGTGCATTTGTCATGATTCAGTATCTGTCTAATACTTCTACAATGAGCTCCTAATACCTGCATGTCTAAGGGGTTTTCCGTTGCTCTTATTTTCTGACAGAGGGAGACTTGACCGATCCAGTCAGTGGGCCCCGTTCCTCAGGATCAGACCCTCAGACTGTTGTCAGTGATAGTGTTGTAGTGAGGGCCACTGCAGGCACCATCAGAACCACATCTCTGTCACGAAGCCCTACGTTTCGGCACAATCCCTTCAATGAGGACTCGGACACTAACACTTCAGCTGACGTCACCCCAGTGCACATGGCTAGCCGTCATGCTTCTACAACAGGAGAGGATGCTGAGATCACCAACACTGAGCTGGAAGTCATTAGGTGTGTCTTGAGCATTAGATCTAATGCTGTAGGTTTGGAGTAGCATATCAATCACACATTATTAGTTAAAATAAAATGTATAACTTTTTTTGTTTGTGTGTGCATTACAATTCTTCTCTTTCGGTTTGTAGGTCAACTTCTCAAAGGCTGTAGACAACAGCATTTAAAAAATAATGCTAAATTGTTTTAACTTTTGATAGATTAATTCATTTTTCTGTTTGGTTTGTGCTACAGAATGGCAAGGCGCAGAAGGCCTGGTAAGAAACGACGGGGAAGAGGGTCAACAGACTCTGTGAGCAGTGAACAGAATGTCATCTCTCCAGACACGGCTGACACTGAGGAATGCCTTCAGATTGTAGTTGAGAGAGACATTGTAGTCAATAACACTAATATGGGCAGTCGGGGTCCTCTGGAGGGGTCAAATGGTCCAGACTCAGAGTCTGCGAGGAATGGGAGACCAGAAGGAGAAGATGAAGACCCAGAGGCAGGGCTGAGGCTTCCTGAAATGACGGACACTTCTATGGACAGTGTGGGTGAACCCCTGCGTGACGTCATGGACAGACTGAACGGTCCTCTAGATGGAGAGCACTGGCAGAGGAGTGAAGGTGAGGAGGGAGAGGATGGAACTTGCAATAGTCAAGATGGACCGCCCCATCAGCGGCCCTTTCGAGAGGACTTGGGCGGTAAACCTCCAGACCCAAGTCGTAGCTTCTTGCAGGCCCCCCTGCCACCTGCGGACTTCTACTGCTTTACCTCACAGAGTCCAGACCCTGCTGCCTCGTGTGGTGGGCACAATGACTCTGCAGGGAATGGTGAGTCACAGGATGTTCCTGTTGGCGATGAAGATTTGGGAGAAGCAGAGACACAAGCTACAGGGCAGGATCCCTCCATCCCCTTAGAGACGTCAGCTGAGGAGGAATGTAGTAAAGAAGAAGAAAAGCAGCAGGAGGAGGATAAAGACCACGCAGTACAGTGCTCCCATGCTGCAGAGTTTAAGTGAGATTGTATGCTGTGTCAATAGAGCTAGAATCTGTCTCTGATTACATTCCAAGTGATTTATTATGAGGTTAAGGTATTTGTTTTTTGTATGTTGTACAGGGTGGATAACAATCACCTTCTGCTGCTCATGATTCACGTTTTCAGGGAGAATGAAGAACAGCTCTTTAAGGTGAAACAGATTTAACATCACTGAATGGATAACTTTTTGTTTAAGTTGTGTCCATGTTGCAGTGTACTAGTGCAAGATACTCAACCCCATATTTGTTTGGAGACTGTGGAGATGTTTTTTTTTTTACAGAATGCAATTTTTTTTTTTTACAGAATTCTTTAATAGAGATCGCATTTTTAAAGGGTGCCATTGAGTGCAATAATACAATATTTTAAATTGTTCTCACATGTCCCCAGGGGGTTTATGCAAAGTTTTATCTCAAAATACCCCACAGAGCTTCCTGAAATTTCCGTTTTTAGCCAAAATGCTCTGTTTATGTGCATGTCACCTTTAAATTACAATGAGCTGCTGCCCCCGCCTCCTTTCCAATGTTGCCAAGTCTGTGGATTTCCCACAGAATTGGGCTACTTTAACACTTTTGCCATGGGTTGATTTTCTTGTCCACGGGAGGGTTTTGTTGTGGCAACCCTGTTCCCTTCTCAGACATGTGCGCAGCATCAAGAGCTCATGCTCTCATGTGTGTTACGGTGACCATGTTACTGACGTCACACATTGCTTCCAAATGCAATTTTTAACTACCACATTCCTATTCACAATCATTCTGGTAGCACGTGAAAGCAGCATTAGTCCAAACAGGCAGACACAATGGAGGCTTTAGCAACATTAGCCTAACAGAGAGTCAAGAAGCCCTTTTGGAAAAACAAAATCTGATGCATGATGCTTACTTTGGAGTTTGGACATTTGCGCACAAAGCGTTGGTATTGATCCCACTTTTGAAGCAATCTTTGCACAATTCCAGCACTGAACTAACCCTCGTTTGTGAGGCAGTCGAGTCCGGCGTAAAATGTTAGCACAAACATTTATTTTTCGGGACATTTCCTTCGAAAATGAAATTTAACCACCGTGTCCTCAGCAGTCTTTGGCGCTGACATTACCTCCAGCAGCTACAGCAAGAAACCGTAATGGTGGACTGCAGCTTTTCACTCAGGGTTGTGTATGAGCTAACAGTGCAGAGATCATCACAAATGGGCATGACTTTCACAGACTATGTCGTCATAGTCTGGCACTGCTCATGTGGAGAGATTGTTTTGTTAGAGTTAGTGGATTTTTTACCATTATAGGCTGGTTGTTTTTACACTGCAGCCACACAACTGTGTTCAAACACCTTATAAAAGTGATTTTTGCATTCTAATGCACCTTTAAAGATAATGTAATGTTATTAATGTCTTTGCTATCACTTTACATGATCTTAATGCATCCTATCTGAAAAAAAAAAAATCTTACTGACCCAAAAACTTTCTGTTGTAGTGTACATGTCATGTACAATGCTGTGCATATATTTCAAAGCAGTTGTAATTACCTGTAGTTAAACATGATGTTATTGCTGTTCAATGTGCAATGTGAATAACACAGATATTCTAGTGAAATGTAAAGCTGCAAACTGGTGCTATCCTATTGATTGTTTTGCATTTGTACATTTTATTTCAGATGGTGAGAATGAGCACAGGCCACATGGAAGGAGATTTGCAGCCTCTGTTTCTGCTGTTGACGGACTGCTACATTTACCTCTTGCGAAAAGGTCAGCAAACCTTCAGTGGAAGAGCAGGACATTGTTTATACGTCTGCAAAAGTGCTCGTTTGCATTTGTTGTTGTGTCCCATTGATTTTCAGGGGCAGCGGAGAAGCCTTATAGTGTTGAGGAGGCGGTATCTTATAACGAGCTGGACTACATCTCTGTGAGTAAACAACCTGAAGCCTAAATGATCAGTTTGACATGCTGCAGAGATTAGAGCCCTTGTTTGTGCCTTAGGTTGGACTTCACCAGCAGACTATCACTCTGGTGTGCACTAACAGAAGACGGCAGTTCCTTTTGGACACAGCCGACTCATCTCTGACTGTGTATGTTTTTTAAATTAAAGTGTATCCCCATGAGGTTGATTTGTATGCATGTCTTTGAAGAGGATCTGTTCATGTTCTCTCCTCAGCTGGTTTCTGAATGTCCTGAAGGCGGCCTTGGAAAATGGCTGTAGGGAGCCTCCCTACCCCTCTGTTCTCACTGACGCCACCATGGAGAAATTGGCTCTTTCTAAGTTTGTATGCCAAGAGACTCAGTGTGAGGTAAATAGGGGAGATCTATCACCCTAAATAATTAATGAGAGTCTGGCAGACAGTGGCTCACGTTGATAATCTTGGTTCTTCATGCTGAATCATACAGTTTAGACCAGTGGATCTCAACCAGGGGGTCTTCCAAGGGGGGTGCAGAATGGCTTAAAATTAATAGATTATTATTAATACAATTTATATTAAGTATATTTTTTAAGATGTTAAAATAATTGTAAAATATAAAAGTATAATTATAATAAAATAAATAAATAAAATATATATATATATATATATATTTTTTTTTTTCCCTCAGTAACTATACAGTAATATTAAAAAAACAAGTAGCTTTTTCATAATTATAGCAAATTTTGTGAACACTTATGATTTTAAAGTAGGCCCAGTGCTTATGGAATTATTATTCTTATACAGTATATTAACCCTTTGATGCATGAATTATCTAAAGATTTTAAGATAAACTTCACATTTTATGACAAATGTCTAAAAAAAAATGTTTTCTTTGTTTCTGTTCAACCGACCTGTCTTTGAAAGAAAGACATTTCAAAAGTACTTGGTGCATCAAATAGTAAATTGAATATGCATGCTAGGACTTACATATACATTACATTTAGTCATTTTGCAGACACCTATCCAAAACGACTTACAAATCAAAAACAACAAAAGAGCAATATGCAAGTGCTGTGACACTCGGTTAGTCTAACACGGTACACGTAGCAAGGTTGCTTTTTTTAATAAATAAAAAGAAAACAAGTAGATAAAATAGAAAAAGAATAGAGAATGCTAAAGATAGTCAATTTGTTTTTTAAATAAACAGAAAACAAGTTGACTGCATAGAAAAAGATTAAAGAATGTCAGCAATTTCTTTTAATAAAAAGCAAACGAAGTCAAAAGAATAGAAAAAAAGAATAGAGAAAGTGAGTTTTAGAGGTTAATTCTTTCATAATAATGAAAAAGCAAGCAAGTAGATGGATTAGAAAAGCAAGTGTCAGAGGTAAAGTTTAATAATTAAAAAGAAAACCAGTAAATCAAATAGAAATGGAAGAGTGCTAGTGTTAGAGGGTCAAGTATAGATGGAAGAGATGTGTTTTTAGCTGTTTCTTGAAGATGGCTAAGACTCATCTTCTCTGATCGAGTTGGGCTAGTCCTTCCACCAGCAGGGAACAGTTAAGATGAAAGTCAGTGAAAGTGGTTTTGTGCTGTTCACTCACAGAACGCAAGTATCTGGAGGACACATAAGTCTGAAGTAGTGAATTTACATAAAAAGGGTGCAGATCCACTGGTGGTTTTGCAGGCAAACATCAATGCCTTGAATTGTATGCCAGCAGATATTGGTAGCTGATGCAAATTGATGAACAGAGGTTTGGCGTGCATTTATTTTCGGCACGTTAAAGATTAATCTTGCAGCCACATTCTGGATTTAGTTGTAGATGTTTAGAACTGGCTGAAAGACCTGCAAAGAGAGCATTGCAATAGTCCAGTCTAAACAGAACAAGAACTTGAACAAGGAGTTGTGTAGCATGTTCTGAAAGAAAGGGTCTGATTTTTATAATGTTGTCTAAAGCAGATCTGTCCTGCTGACCTTGTGCTAAATGTATTTATGTAGTTATCCGAGTTAAGCATCCGCCTGTATTCTCTGGTTCACTGGGAGGACCCAATGGATGCAGTGGTGGCTTCACCAACATCTCCGTCCGGCTCCAGAGAATCCAGTAGCGCTAAAGAGGGGGCACTGTTGTACCGCGCTGGGAGCACTTATTTGGGGAAGGAAGTGTGGAAAAGCTGTTACTTGGTTCTCAGGTACAAAAGGGTTTGGTTCTTTAAGCTATTCAACAGCTAGCTGTTTATGTGTCCTGAATCTAAATCATGTTCACCTGGCAGCAACGGCATCCTGTATCAGTATGCAGAGAGAACAGATGTTACACCTTTGATGTCCGTTACCATGGGGTAAGATTAGATTTCACCTTTATAAACTTAATGTAAATGTGCTTTTCAGTATGAAACATGCCCAAACATTTACTATATTTGAATGTGATTGCATTTATGTTCTAGTGGAGGGCACTGTGGAGGCTGTAGGCGGTCAAACAGCTTAGAGAAGCCTCATGCTTTTCAAGTGATTCTGACAGAACGTCCTCCATTAGAGCTCAGTGCAGAAAATGAACTGGAAATGGCTGACTGGATGCAGTTGCTCTGCCAATCTGTTTCTAAAGGGGTGAGCTGCAATTTTACACACAACCATTTTTTGCAAGTTCTTACAAAGCATTTTTAGACAAGATCTCTGCGATTTTTGGGAAATGTGAATAAATGCATCAAACTTTCCATTCAAATCTACTTTCTTTTTTTCTGAGCTGGTGGTGTTTGAGCAAAATGTAGGAGTTTGCATTTTAAATTCTTTAAGAGTTACCACATGACAATGTGTTGTTGTTCTTCATCAGTTCCAGACATGCCAGCATTTGCATTTTATGGCTGAAATACTAGCTCTGACTTCCAGAAACTAGCATTGACTCTTCTAGACTGTAAAATGGGGCAAGAAATCTGAGCAATAATGTCTATTGTATTCCAGCCTATAGTGGATGTCGTAGATGTTTTCTTAGTACAGCCTGTCCAGAATTAACCAGAATGTTTCCCAGATGTTGACCACTTGTGTGTTTTTGTTTCTCAGATTATTCCACAGGGAGTAGCTCCTGCACCCTGTATTCCGTGTTGCCTTGTACTCACAGACAGGAAGTTGCTCACATGTCACCAGGATTGCCAGACCAGTTTTTTCCGTTCTCTAGGAGCAGCTGATCTAAACGATGTCACAGCTGTTGGCCTGGAAGATGATAAAGAATACTGTGTCATTGTAAGAGTTCATTCAGATCGTTGTGCATCAGATGTCTCTGGAAACAGATTTTTGCTGTTTAAAGTTTTTTTTTTTCTCTTTTAAACAAGTGCACTAATCACCCTTTATGTCTGCAGGAATTTGCGGAAGATCGTGCTCAGTTTCTTCCACCCTGGGTTTTGTATTTTAGCGGATGTGAAGAGCGTGATCGGCTACTAGCAGAATTGAGTCAAGCTTGGGCTGCTGTTTACCAGGCAAGAAAACACTTCTTTTTTTTTAATGACATCTGTAGTTTAGTATGTAGCATAGGAGGCACATCATCTTTGTTTTCTGTACATAAGTGCCACTCTAATCCAATGTTTATTTGAACAGACACTTTTGTTGAACTTTATTCCCATAGTGGATTTCTAATAAAAGTCAGGTTAGTGTGCTAATAAAAAAAATAAAAAATAAAAAAATTCATTACATTAGCATATTAGAATGATTTCACAAAGATCATGTGGCACATAAATTACTGCTAAATGGCTGCTAATCCTATCAAAGGATTTAAAATGTATTTAAATTTTTAATTTAGCAACATTCCTGTTTTTACTGTATTCTTGATCAAATAATTGCAACCTTGGTGAGCATAAGAAACTTCTTACAGACGGTCTTATTAATATTATTTATTTATTTATTTATTTATCAATTGATCTACAGTATGAATTTCTTCATATGTGTGTTCAGGTAAGCCTACCTCGTAAGCCGGTGTCAGACCCGTCAGTGCAGAAGAGATGTAGGGAAGCGCTGGAGCTGATGAAGAGTGCATGGCAGAGGAGTGACAGCCTACACCGAGGTCGATCAGAGAGAGAACCATGGTGCTGATGACCTGTCCATCACTACAGTGAGCCCAGGATTAAACAAAACAGCATCGAGAAGTCAGCTCACCAGCAAACCTACTGTTTATGTGGGAACAAGCAGACTCTGTGAGCTCTCCAGGCCAGAGACGATATTGAATAACATGGGCTCATATTATTTTTATGTACCAGTAATGAGGCCTGACTTTGTTACACTTGCCTTGCAGAAATATTTAAGGAGTTATGATTAAGGCTTTGGCTTTTACAAGTGGAGGTCTGCAGCAGGAAATCAAAAAGACTGAGATCTAAGAGTTCTCTTGCATTACATGCGATCAGAATATATAGAGTGTAAATACATAGTAATAACTCAAAACCTTCCCTCCTTGTACAAAGTCTGTGGACAGATACTGTACATGCTTGTACTATATAAAGAGGTACAAACTGCTTTGTGAGCACTTGCGAAAGAGAATTCTAGTTATGTTTACACCATTGGTATTAGCTGGCTGCTTTAAGATAACTATTTGACAGTAATGGTTTGCATGGCAGCTTGGCACAGACATTCAAAACAGACAGAGAGAGAAAAAGGGGAATTGGACCAGGCTTAATTTGCAGATCTAATATCAGTCAGCACTGCTAACAGTGATGGTACGGTACCAGCATGTAATCGCTGTTGTTATATTAGACTGGAATCATTTGTGTGGATCAGATGGCATTGAGATACTGTAATAGGGTCATACAATTCTAAAATATCATTAGTTGAATATATTAAGGCTCTTTCAACTAAAATGACAGTTTAGAAGTGAAGGAGTAGATTACAGCAGAATTGCACAAGGTTCAGAATTGCACATTTTTAACTTTATTTTTAACTTTTTTTTTTTTTTTTTTTAAGATAGGTTTGAGGGTTTTTCATTTTTTGGCATTAAAATGATTTCCGATCATGTATAAGCAGTCAAAACAATTTTGAATTTTTTTTTTTTTGTGATTTGAATGCAAGGCAATCAGGCATTAGTTTCATGTCAAACTCTTCAAAAGGTGTTATCGTTTTTTTTTTTTAAACACTGATCAACTGTATTTTAGCTTAAAGATCAAATCCATTCCCAGTTCCTCACTCAATGGTATAATATACCTTTTCCAGTGAAACACTGTAAAGTTGTTTTAAGAATGTAGAGTGGTTTTAAAGAAAGCAGACTTGAGTAATGTGGATCTGTGACCGACTGTGATAAATGGAAGCAGAATCTCAGGTATGTTGAAGTTTGTTTCAGTCAACAGTGATTTTAAATAATACATTGCTGGACAATGATGGAATACAGTTGTTCATTAACAATTGAAATGTGCTTTTATGTTTTTTTTGTTGTTGTTTTTTTTATGGAGTGACCTACAGTAGTCAGTTACTAATACTCTGATGTCTCAGATACACTAAATGCTGCATGTACACTTTGGATGATGTCATGACATAACAAATATATAAATAAAAATGACTTTTTTTTTTTAAATGGTGAAAAAGTATGAATCGATACCTAATATTTGCATTTGTAGTGACATTGACATTAAAAGGTGTAAAAACCTGTGGTCATTAACTGTGAATCTTTTTAAAACAGAATATTGTATACTAGAACAATAAGTTCAGAGAAATAAGAATAAATACTAAAATAATACAAACAATCCCAACATTGGCATTTAAAATGGGTGTTAAAGGGATAGTTCACCGCAAAATAAAACTTCGTCATTTACTCACCCTAATGTTGATCCAAACCTATACCAGACCAATACTGAACAAATCAGTGCTAAAGACCTAAAGTCCTCTTGTAGCTTCTTGTATAGTTTGTTTTCCACATGCAGAAACATTTTATCAAGTCCTACAGACTAAACAACCTAAATAGGTTATTTCACAATATGAAGGTATCCAAATTCCAGCTTGTTTCACAGTGATTTTTTCCTCGACCTCTTTCTAAGTAAACCCTAAAATATGTAGTGCTACTTTCATTGCATGTGCAGAAACATTTAGAGAGACCTGCAGAACCAGTGATAATGGGAAAACACATTAAAACATTTTTTTATATAAAAATCATTCTGTATAATTTGGGCCCACATTTCCATTTATCTTCTTGCTTTCCTAATATATAGTGGTCATCCTTGCCTCTGTACTCAATGGACAGAAAGTGCTCAGACCCTCCTCCCTGTCACTTTAACTGCCCAACCCCTTCTCTTTATTTCTCTCCCCTCTCTGTCTGCACTGCCGCAGTAAAATATTAACGCACCACAGAGATTGGGGGGATGGGGGTAATATCAAGCAAAAAGGATCACATGGTACATATACAGAGAGAATTTTATTGACACCATGCCAATCATTTGAACTCTAACTCCCGGTTTCACAGACAAGGCTTAAGCCTAGTCCTAGACTAAAATGCAAGTCTGAGTTGTTTTCAAATGAAAGAAACTTGTACTGATTGATCTTAAAATATATCAGTGCCTTTGTTTTGTCTCAAGATGCACACCAGTAATGTTTTTTTCTAAGGCATGTTTATAAAAATTACTTAAATGTCCTAATTGAACTATGGCCTAATCCTGGTTTAGGCTAAGCCCTGTCTATGAAACCAGGCCTAAATGTTTGTATGTCTCTTAAACCTCTTGCACTTGAGTAGCTGTGGCTCTCAGCCAAGCATGCAGCACTTAAGACTGACCCAGAAGTCTGCAAATACCAGTCAAATTGCTAATGGTAGAGTTTAATTGCTGTTAAGTGCTAATGATTAGTGCAAGACCTAAATATACCCAATGCAAATAATGGGAAAGCAAATAAAGCAATGAAAAGCATTATTCCTCTGACTCAGCCAATTTGTTCATTCCTACCTTTAAGGTAGCAATGTTTCATTATCCCGTGCAACCTTTTACTTCTTTGCACTGAAAGGTTTCGCACTGTGATGGTCTGTCCTTCTAGTAGATGTGTACCTTTTTAGGCATTAAGATATATGCTCCTTCAAAAACGCACAATTTAGTGCATCTAAATTGTATCGGAGTCCGGATTAACGTGGAATCATGCATTAAAAATGTGATCATCTCTTCTTGAGTATCAGATGAATAATGATTTAAATAAATGTCTGCCTATATATGACACTGCATTTTGCATATGTTTTTAACAGGAAACAGGATGTACGCATTCTTGTTGTAAAGTGTATTTACATATGTTTTTCCATGCTGAAAATGAAAGGAGAGGCTCGTATGCCAGAGGATTTACGGTAAGTGGCCCTCTAGAGTGCTGAGGAGAGGGATGCAGTGAATGAGCGAGCGAGCGAGAGAGAGAGAGTGTGCAGAGATGCTGCAGACCTACTTCTGCCCTTATGTTCTCTCATCCATTTATAGAGGCACTTAGTGCATTTCCTCTGTCTTATCTCCTGCAGCTCTTCTTTGGGGGAATGCACTTATACTTTTATCTCAAATGTAATTTATGTGCATAATTTATTGGATGCTGATGTTCTGCAGGAGTACCTGGACTGGAACGTGGGACTGTGTACATAGATCAGTTGTACTGAGGCTCTGAATGTGAGTTAAAAGACCTAGTCTCTTCTAGCTCCACCTCAGCGTTTGATTCTGGCTGTGTCTGATTGTCATGCTGAAGAAGAGGAACCCTGAGGTGCTGATGGACCGGGAGGTTCTTCTGGATCTGGACTATAGCGGCGAGACTCATGGTCCAGACAGTTATGGAAGCTTGCAAAATGGGGGCTTCATCCCTCCCAGATATGTGAGTGTACTGATATGTGTTGTATGGGATTATGTACTGATGCATACTTTATGAGATATATTTGTTCATCAAAACGAGTTCTAGTTGCTGTGTGTAGCAATATCGTTTAACTCCTTGCAGAGCTGTTTGGCTGTGTGCTAAAATTAGCACATGACTTTGCTGATTAGGCAACCTGGTGGTTTGTTATGTTAATGCAGAAATTTAGACATATTTCTAAAGGATGCATTAATTATATTTAACTATTGGGTTTAATCCTTAATTGTTTTTACCTGTCTTCAATAAAACCCAGTATAGTTGTAATTTTTGTCAAATTGTCATTTACAACAGTTCCCAACTTCCAGTCCTTGAATTTAATTGGCCAAGCAGCAGTCCAACTGCTAGACTTTTCACTGTATCTTATCTGTGTTTGTGCATTCTAGACACACTGTCAATCTGTGCATTAGTGGTGGAGATTTTTCCAGTAGGTGGTAACAAGTGACAGCCTTTATTAATGAGTCATTTAAATCATTCACTCAACCTGATCCTTCAAAAACACTGATTCATTTCATTATTTAGATTCATTCTTTTTGCATTACACAACTGGTTATCATCCCTGATGTAACTTACAGTCACTGATGTTATTTCCAGACAGAATACACTTTATACTGAAGGTTGATTTGAAAATTAATCAAATATTTAATGCTGCCCGTGTGCCCGCAAGCCACACTAACCCTGATTTTCCACTCGTCAACCGTTAATGAAGTTAAAAAATAAAATAAATTAGTGCTTATTTTTACATGTGTTATGATCGCTATTGTATGTGTAAATGGTCAAAGACAATCTGAGATAAGTGACGATGCATCGCAATTGTCCAAGAAATGTTTATCTGGTAATGCTGCCCTCCACAAACTGTCTCTTCCTCCACATGATTTCAGCCCCGATTCTCCACACAAGTAAGTTTAAACCAAAAAAATACACTTGCTGAAAATTTACTCACCCTCTGAACATCCAAGATGTAGATGATTTTGTTTATTAATAAAAAAAAACAGTCGTCCTAGCTGGTTTACAGGCTGGTTCTAAGGGGCATTGACCACTTCTTCAGCAACCAGCTAAAACTAACTCTGCCAGGCTGGGAGACGAGCAGTTCCAGACTATGACGACATACTCGGGGAAAGTCCCGCCCATTTCTGATGCTCTCTGTCTGCACTGTTATCATACACAGCCCTGAGTGAGAGGCTGCTGTAGCTGCTGTACGTACAATGTCAGCGCCAAAGAGCCATTAAAAGTGTTGTGTGTTGGGATGCACCACCAACAAACATAGGAGTCTCCATAGACTACTTTGCTATACTAACATTTTATGCTGTATTCGGCTGCCTCAAAACAAAGGTCAGTTCAGCTGAAGTTGTGCAAAGATTGCTTCTAAAAGAGGGATCAATACCAGTGCTTCGTGTGCAAACAAAAAAAAGTAAGCATCTAGCATCATATTTTGTTTTCCAAAAGAGCGTCTTGGCTCTCTGTAAGCAGTGTTGGGGAGTAACTAGTTACATGTAACGGCGTTACGTAATTTAATTACAAAATAAATGTAACTGTAATCAGTTACAGTTACTAAGAAAAAGTGAGTAATTAAATTACAGTTACTTATGAAATTTTTAAAGATTACAAAGGGGATTACATTTCACACATACACATACAGATTTAAATGATTTCTTCGGAGACACACGGCCCTATAATTTCCGCGATGCAGAAACATAGTCTGGTTCGTAGAATCCAGTCATAAAAACGGGATTGCTATTGCCTAACGCGGACAGAATATGCCACATTTTGGACAAATAAATCAAAAGTAGGTCAGTACACTTGAATCAAAGCATAGCCTAGTGTCTGTTAATATTAAGCCGCGAAAGACATTATGAATCCTGCACGTTCTGAATGTCTGTGGAGAACAGGCGCGGACCGGACATCTGGAGAACCGCGACAATTCCCGGTGGCCTGGCAGACGATTTGTCCCGCTATTTTAATATTATTATTGTATAATTGCCTGCCGAATGTACTGTACTAAAGCGATCATTTCCGAATCCGCCATTCGATAATTACATCTCTAATAATTCATGGATCGGTTAGTTGTGACTGGCAATGGTTGGGCGCGCGCGCTCTCCGCGCCTCCGCCGAACGGTTTGGATCAGACTCAGAGTAATCAATGCGAGAGAGAGAGACCGGAGTGGAATGTAGCGCACAGCTGGAGCAGAGAAGCAAAACTACTGTTCAGGGTTTGCAGTGCAGGTCAGTTTCATCTGTAAAGATGCTATAGTAGTTTTGTATTTGTTCACTTAGTCAAGGAGCAACAGCACATTGATCACACTCACTCAAAATACTGCATAAATGACATCATTATTATCTATTGTAATGTTGCAGTAGTAATTAAGCTGAAAAATAATGAGATTTTATTATAGGTTTAGGGGAAGCTACGACAGACAACTACACAACCCTTACGAAAATGTATGTTTTAATATTTTGCTATAAATCCAGAGACAAAGGTTACTATTGCCACAAAGCACACAATACACCATGCCACAAATTAAAAATTATTTTACAAATGTATTTATTTAAAAACAAATACAAATGGTAATCCATTTGCAAATAAATAAAACAAGGTTAATGTACTTTTATATAATAAAAGCATGGCAAATTTGTCTGAGGGAAAAACATGACTCATGAATTAGGATTTTTCTATAAATATATTGAAGTGATGCACTCATTTTGACATGTAGGCAATTTAGAAAGTATAGTTTTGTTAAATCTTGAGTATTAAAGTCATGAGAGAAATGGATAACAGGGCAAAATAAAGAGACTGAAAAGAAAAATGGAAGTGAAGGTGCAGTTCAGGAGAGGACTTATAATTATTTTGCATGTCCCCAAACTAAAGATTTAAACCTTTTTTATGTCAGGTCCATACAAAAAATAGTGTTGTCCATGAATTTGTTTGTATGAGTTAGAGATTTCCTGGTCTGAAATTATTTCCCAGTCCACCCCTCATGGAAATTGATGCAGACTTGCGGTTTCATTTACTATACATAGGCCTACTGAAGCTCGGAGTGATTTCAACCTCTGCCGTCTCGATATATTAGTACATGAACACATAAACACAATCTCTATCATGAATCACTTCATGAGCATTTAACTTGTTTTGAGAAAACTATCATCATATACAAAGAGCAGCAATGTTTCAGGAGTTTAGTACACAGAATAGGAGGTATGCTTATTACATAAACATATTTGAGTTGATGTATATGCTTTTATTTATTATTTTTTAATTAACTTTTTCTTTCCAAACTATTGTCAGAAGCAGTGTTTCCTGTAACTATGCAAAGATTTGGTTTCAAAAAAAGTTTCACTAAACAATTTCTTTTAAATTTTAAATTTGCATTGAACTTCAGATCAATCTTAAAGTAAAATGCAGAACTAAAGTCTGATTGTGTGGTGGATGTGTTCAAATTTGATCATCTTAATTCAGGTGATGAAGGATGGTGAAAGTCTGACAGTATTGAGCTCTACTTTAAGGTTAAACCTGCATAGTGTAAATGTTGACTAACGGTTGCAAATAAGCATTTATTAGAGATTTTTAAAAGTAATCAAAAAGTAATCAAAAGTAATCAGTTACATTACTTTAATAAAGTAATTGAAAAAGTTACACTACTATTACATTTTAAATAGGGTAACTTGTAATCTGTAACCTATTACATTTCCAAAGTAACCTTCCCAACACTGTCTGTAAGGTTAATGTTGCTAAAGCGACCATTGTCTCTGCCTGTGTTCACTAATTCTGCCTTCATGTGCTGCCACAATGAGCGTAAATAGGAATGTGGTAGTTAATAATTGCGAGTGAGGTCGGTAACATGAACATGGTCACCACCAGTGAAACTGTAACACCGGTATGCCACATGCATGAGCTCTTGATGCACCACACTCATGAGAAAGGAGGAGCAGTAGCTCATTTTCATTTAAAGGGGACAACACAAATTATGGACTACTAATTATGGACTACTCAGACCATTAGCAAAAAAAAAAAGTTACAATTGTGGATTTGTTTCTAACAAACATGCATATTTTTACTTCACAAGACATAGTTGGTATACAAGAGCCATGCAAATTACTTGTGGATTATTTTTAGGTTTTTATCAGCTGTTTGAAGTGAACTCATTCTGACGGCACCCATTCACTGCAGAGGATCCATTTGTGACTCACCAGTGGTGAGCAGTGAATATTTAGTTTCTCAAAATCTGTTTCGATGAACAAATAACTCGTCTGCATATTGGGTGGTCTGAGGGTGAGTACATTTTCCAAAATATTGTGAGAACTATTCCTGTAATAGACCTATTCATGTTGTCTTAACAGTTGAATACTGCTGCTAATGATGAGGATGATGACCCCATATATGTTCATTGTGAGCGGACCTCAAGCCCACCTGTCTACCCCTCAGGCAACTATTTCAGAGACGGCCAAACAAAAATAGGTGATGGCTTGATTAAAACACTGTAAATAAACCAACCGCGTTGCTGCCCAAGTAGTCATATTAATCCTATTTGTTCTTGCCCCAGACTTTGTGCTGGTGTGGGAGGTGAAGGTACGTCGAAAGCGTCGAAGTCAGGGGCGGTCACAAGGGGAGGCTGCAGAGGAGGCAGTAGAAGTAGCACAGGAGGAGAGTAGGTCAGAGAAAAGAAAAGCTCAGCTGGCCCGATGGAGGGACAGATTCATCCAGAACCTCCAGAGTGCGGGACTGTTGATGGAAAAGGTTAAGCTATTAGGTTAATTTTCTCAGTGCAGTGCCATTTATGGTACTTACCGTATTGCTTCTAATGCCTTTCTCTTTGTTATCAGGAGGAATCATCCAGTGTAAAAAAGGCTATACACTATCTGAAGCTCCATGCTCCATGGGATGTGTTGGTGTTCTACGCTGAGGAGCTATGTCTTAGAGCACCTCTGCAGGTAAGAGACATGGTTTTTGTGCTCACCTCCCCAGTGCAGATACAGAGGGCTTGAAATAACAGTATCAATTGCATTGAGCCCTAAAATTATTTGTATATGTTTATTGAAAGGCACAGCCACACCCAGACTTCAACACTTCTGCTCAAGTTCTTCAGAAGCTCTGGGTGCCGAACATCATGAAAGACTCAGTCCCCAACCGTCCTGTGGACTACTACACATGTGCCTTCCGCAAGTCCAAAATGGAAAAGTTAGGCTTTTTTCTTTTCTTTTTTAAATATAGAAGTGTACAAGATGATCAACTCCTTGCAGAAACAGATGTGTAAATATAGCTATTTACTTTGACTTTCAGGTTTCTGGGCTCTGATGACCGTGAAAACTACTTCACCAACACACAAAGACACCGCATTGTGAGTGTGCTTTAGACAGCCCTGAGAAAAGCAGAATTGGGTATCACATAGTTGCAATAGTTTAATAAATGATTACATACACTAACAATCAAAAGATTGGGGTCAGTAAGATTTTTTTGCTCACCTTCATGCCTGCCTTTCACCTGCATGCCTTTATTCAAAATAACATTTTTATTTTTTTATAATTTTTTTACATTTAATTTATTCATGTGATCGCAAATCTGAATTTTCAGCAGCCTTCTGAATCTTCAGGCTTCAGTGTCACATGATCCTTCAAAAATCATTCTAATATGCTGATTTGATGCTCTAGTAACATTTCTTCGTATTATATCAGTGTTGAAAAGTTGTTGTGGCACTTTAATATTTTTGAGGAAACCTTTGATGAATAGAATGTTCAGCTTTTATTTAAAATAAAAAAAATGTGTAAATGTCTTTATTGTGACTTGATAAATGTAATGTATCTTTTATGTATGAAAGTGTTGATTAATTAAAAATCTTAAAAGTTTTGAATGGTAGTGTGTGTGATGGAATAAGTGTATGATAATTGCTTACACCTGTTCTCATTGCAGGTGTATGAAATCTTAGCAAGGACCGTGTATGGCAGGAGGAAGCGTGCAGAAGTTGGAGTCGCTCGTCTTCTGAATGAAGGGGCTTTTACTGGTGCATTCCCTCTGCATGAGGTTAGGCACAAGACACCAAACGTGTCTTATTAGAAGTACAGCAATGCACTTAAAACATGTATGTCTTATTAGAAGTACAACTTCATACACTGTCAGCTTTTTTCTTTTTTAAAGGGCCCATTTGAGCTCCCAGGTTGTGACGTGCAGCCCGATCAGTTGAACAAGAGGCAGGTACTGTATCACTATTGGTCCAACTGGTTAAAATGGTATAAGTACCAGCCTCTGGATCACATCCGTGAATACTTTGGAGAGAAGATTGCGCTTTATTTTGCATGGTTGGGTGAGTAGGCTCCATAGATCATTTTCATATTTGCGTATGTGTCACGCATATTACAGACATTTTTATACATTAAGATTTTTTATTTTCTTATTATTTTTATATATTTGTTAGTAATACAGTAATATATTTGTTATTAAATTAAATACAATTATATGAAATATGTTTTGAAATCCATTCCCTAGGCATTGCTAGTGTCACAAACCACAAGTACTGTCAATTATAACAAATCACTGTCACTATTATAACAAAGAATGACCAAATTCTACTGTTTTCAGGATTTTACACAGCCTGGCTTTTACCTGCTGCATTGGTTGGGACATGCGTCTTTGTTTCGGGTATTTTGACAATGGGATCCAATACCCCAGCGTAGGTGTCTCCCATATTATCGATTTTGTTTCAGTTGCTGCACTGAACTTCTTTCTTCTCAACATGACTCACAATTAGTGCTTCTCTAAGCTATTTCGCTTATATCAGAAATAATGTAATATCAATGGACCTTTATTTGTTACTAGCAACTGTTGACCACATGAACTTGAAGGACTAATAGCGATGAGTTAGAAATATTTGCTGCAGTTTACACCTCAGATTAGGCAAGCAAAATAATGAGAATCAGAGAGCAAGAGACCGTAAAGCGATACTAAATTAATAGCACCGTATGTGTGTGTGTATATATGCTAGACACATTCATCTATACACTCCCTTGGTCTATGGATCTTAACATAAAACTATAGCCTATTATTGCTTCTAGTAGTAACCACTCTCTTACTACATTCCTACCAGATTTCTAATATTGTCTTACGTTTGATCAACACAATTTCACCAGGACAGCATACTTCAAAAACAGAGGCTGTTTTAATTATGTTTTCATGCTTCCATTCCATTTTAGCTGTACCATTGTTGCCTGTTTCCATTTGCCATCTACAGGAAGGAAATCTGCGAGAGTGGAGGTCTTTATCTAATGTGTCCTCTGTGTGAAACCTGTAAACCCTGGAATATATCAGACATCTGTCCCATGGCCAAGGTAATCATCTCTGGCTAAAATCCTTCGTTTGAGTTGTGTACTGTATGTGAAAGACACAATATTATAGCATTTGATGTGTTTGTGTATAGTAGTTTATGAAGATCTGAGTGCAGTATGACTTCATTATACTGACTTTATTATGTAAAATATAGTTGTTTATGTTATAATTTTTTTTAATGTAGCATGGTCAATGATTTTGTATCGGTTGTGGTTAATTGAAACTCTTCTATAGGTGGGTTATCTGTTTGATCATCCTGGCACGGTCTTCTTCAGTGTGTTCATGTCTTTGTGGGCCGTCACGTTCCTAGAATACTGGAAACGCAAGAATGCCACTCTCGCTCATCACTGGGACTGCATGGATTTCCATGAAGAGGAGGTTTGACTTGAATTTTCTTAAAGGGGTGGTTGACTTTTTTTTAATTATTATTATTGTGTTTATGGGGTGCAATAGTATTCTTTGTTGAGATGGTGAATTGTTGGGTTTTTGTTAAATGTGAGCTAAATCATCACCATTAAAAGAACCAAAGACTTAGAACTACTTCAGTCTGTGTGCACTAATTTATTAAATAAACGGGTTTCACAATTTGAGTTGAATTACTGAAATAAATGAACTTTTCCACGACAATCTAATTTATTGAGATACACCTCTGTATACAGTTAATAAATAAAGTCCATATACATTTTAATACTTTAATATGCCCCCCCCCCCTTTTCAAGGTACCATAAGTAATTGAACAGTTGACTCAAAAGCTTTCATGGACAGATGTGGGCTATTCTTTTGATATTTCTACATCAATTAAGCAGGTAAAGGTTCTGGAGTTGATTCTAAGTGTGACATTTGCATTTGGGAGCTGTTGCAGTGAACCCACATCATTCAGATATAGGATCAATCCATACAAATAAAACAGACAATTGTTAGACTTCAAAAAAACAAAAAACAATAGAGAGATCGCAGGAACATTTGGAGTGGCCAAATCAACAGTGTGGTACATTCTTTCACAGAAAAAAGCATGCACTAGTGAGCTCAGCAACATAAAAAGGCATGGACTTCCACAGAGGACAAAAATTCAATTCATGTTTATTTGTATAGCACTTTTCACAGTACAAATCGTTGCAAAGCAGCTTTACAGAAAATTAAGTTTCTACAATATATTTTGTAGTAGCTTATCAGTGGTGACTGTCAAATTGATGTACATATGGCAGAAATGTACGGTAAAATTCAGTTAATGATGCAAATAGACAATGAACACTATTAACAGCAATGATTTAAACAGAGAGCATGTTTGAACCCTTACGTTATCAGGAAGGCTATTTCATAGTTTGGGAGCCAAATGCGAAAAAGCTCTTCCTCCTCTAGTGGACTTTGCTATCCTAGGAACTACCAAAAGTCCAGAGCTTTGTGACTTTAGGGAACACAATGGATTGTAGCGTGGTAGAAGACTAGTTAGGTACGCAGGAGCTAAACCATTAAGTAAGTAATAACATTTTGTAATTGATATGGAACTTAATAGGTAGCCAGTGCAGAGACTGTAAAATTGGGGTAATATGATCATATTTTCTTAACCTTGTAAAGGCTCTAGCCGCTGCATTTTGGACTACTTGTAGCTTGTTTACTGAAGATGCAGGACAACCACCTAGATGTGCAATAGTCCAGTCTAGAGGTAATGAATGCATGAATGCTTTTCTGCAACAGAACGGCTAACATGGCGTGGCAATGTTTCAAATATTGAAGAATGCTGTTTTTGTAACATGGGAAATCTGATTTTCAAAAGACAAGTTGTTGTCTAATATAACACCCGGATGTTTGACTGTAGAGGAAGTAACAGTACATCTGTCTACATGCAAATTGTAATCCAAGAGGTTCTGTGTACTTTTTTTTTTTGGTCCAATAGGTAACTGTCTTATTAGAATTTAAAAGGATAAAATGATTGGTCATCCAATCTTTTACAATTTTAACATGCTTGGTAAGCTTAGATTTGGTGGATGATCGGAGAATTCTCTCCATGGTAAAGAAAAATCCTTTCACAACATCCAGCCAAGTGAAGAACACTCTCCAGGAAGTAGGTGTGTCACTGTCAGTCTACAGTCAAAAGAAGACTTCAAAAGAACAAATGCAGAGGGTTCACCACAAGGTGCAAACAAGGCCAGATTAGACTTTGCCAAAAAAAATATCTAAAAAGGCCAGAGCACTTCTGGGAAAGCATTCTTTGGATGCCTGAAATTAAGATCAACCTGTACCAAAATGACGGGAAGAAAAAAGTATGGAGAAAGCTTGGAACAGCTCATGATCCAAAGCATACAACATCATCTGTGAAACATGGTGGAGCAGTGTGATGGCATGAGCATCTTATTTTTTTTAATGAGCAGGAACCACCACGTCCTGAGTTTGCTGCGATGGCCCCTGCAATGGAAGAAAACCCAGTGACAGGAGTAAAGGAACCCTACTTTCCTGAAAATGCCCGGATTTCCCGCATGCTGACTGGCTCTATGGTCATTGTTATAATGGTGAGACCCACTGGAGTTGTCAGAGGTTTAATGGAGCTACAAAATTGGCCTGTTAGAGGGGAGATAATATGTCATAATTGCCACCCATAATCATTCCTCTTTCTCTCAACCTTTTTTCCCAGCTGTGTGTAGTGATGATCTTCTTGGTCACAGTGATCATATACCGCAGTATAGTGAGCGTAATGATGTTTGAAACTGGGAGTTCTGTTCTGCGTACCCAGGTGGGCACCCCATCGATCTGCATTAAATTAAAATATAAGAAACTTAACGTACTGCACCATTTCATTAATCTCCTCCTTACCTGCAGTAGCTCTTGAAGTCTGAATCCACTCCGCACACACATTTTATTTTTTCTTCCAGGCTGGGAATATTGCCAATATCTCCAGCACTTTGGTGAACCTGGCTTTGATCTTGCTGATGGGGCAGGTCTACACAGCACTAGCAGAACAGCTCACTAAATGGGGTAAGCTTTCTGCACACATCAGACCCCATAAAGCAACACATGCTCAGGGCATTAAATCAAATCAGGCCAGTGTTGCCATTTTGTGTGGCTCAGGGTAATGAACCTGCCCATCCACACTTGCTTTGAGAATCAATAAGCCATTAGGACTCTAGACCTTAGTCCTACTTTCCATGGCAGTTACAGTAAAGCTTTGAGACACATACATGCCGTCAAATAAATCGAATTTATCTCGTTTCCCCAAATAAGGCTCTTCCTGAAACATTTTTCCCTACAGAAATGCACAGAACACAGACACAATATGAAGATGCCTTTACATTCAAAGTCTTCATCTTCCAGTTTGTCAACTTTTACTCGTCACCCTTCTATGTAGCCTTCTTCAAGGGCAGGTAACCTTTTAAATTAGCCTACCAGACCGAAGCATTTTGTGCCATAATTTTCCAGATCAAAGCTTTCAGTGCACTTTTATTGTTTTTATTGCAGATTTGTGGGCTATCCTGGTCATTATGGCACACTGTTCGGGATGCGGAACGAGGATGTGAGTGTTTTGCCTTCAGTTTTATGATTATAGACTAGCGTTCATTACTTAACAATATTTTGCAAACCAGAGTCATGTATTCAAAACAGCCTTGTAATAAATGCTAAACATCCACAATAGGTTGCACTGTATTTGTAGCTTTTTCAAAACAGAAGTATTTTTCTTTTAATGTAGGCTCCACTAACTTTGAGACATTTAGTGTCAGTAATATTTCCTTTTGAAGAAAAGAATACCTTAAGGCACTAAACTGTGCAAAAGTTACAGTAATTTGCAATGAATGATGTGTATTTGGACTTTCTATTCATCTTCAGCATTGACAATAACAAGAAATGTTTCTTGAGCACCAAATCAGATTATTAGAAGGATTTCTGAAGGATCATGTGTCACTGAAGACTGAAGTAATGGCTGCTGAAAATCCAGCTTTGCATCACAGGAATAAATTGCATTTAAATATATATGAAAATGAAAAATAGAATATATATATGAAAATAGAAAACAGGTGTTTTAAATTCTAATATTTATCAAAATGGTTTAACATTAGATATCTAACTAAATAAATGCAGCATCTGTGAGCATAAGAGATTTAATCTAAAATGATTAATGACTGTGCATGTGTGGTTGCAGTGTGGACCAGGAGGTTGTCTGATAGAACTGGCTGAGCAGCTCTGCATCATCATGGTGGGAAAACAACTTATCAACAATGTTCAGGAGTTTGTCATCCCGTACGTTTCTCCCTCAGAGCCTGACTAGCGATATTCATTGGAGCTGCACATAAAAGCTGCTTATATTGTAGAGCAAACCAAACTAGAAAACGTCTCAAGTCTTAACACTGCAGAATCAAAATGATTTTATTTGGTCCTCTGAGAAAAGCAAGTCAGCAGTGTTAGGTCTGTGCTGCAGGGTTGGCACAGCACTCTTCTGTGGAGGTGTATGTGTGGGTCCGGTTTAGCCTACATTGTGGAAAACATATTGAATAATTAATAAACATTCTAATGAACATCTTAAACAGCAACACATTTCTATGAGTGTTGGATTTATGGGTAAAGGATAGAAAATATTTTATTTATAAAACAATAGCAGTCTCTACAATCATAGATGGGCTGTGTGCTTTCATGCAGCTGTACAAGAATAAAAGTGCATAAATGTGAGCAAGAATAGCTGTTTTTACTGACTTGTAGACTGTTTTGTATATTGATTTGCCTGCAGATATCACTGTAGGGTGCAATGAGCAGACAGATGACTGTATCACTGCCAGTACTGCACCATGTCTCTCCTTTAAGGCAGCAGTTCTAGCGGTTTAGCAGAATAAATGTCACAGAGGAGAAGCTTTTAGCACTCCCTTATCAATTATGCATCCCCAGAGTTAAACTCAGGCAAAACTGGATCTTCCAAATAAGCACAGTTCTATTTCAGAGCTAGAAATAGTCTCAGAAGAGCCATCATCATCATCATCATCATCATCATCATCATCATCATCATCAACAGAACACAGTGTCTATTGCTTTGGTTGTCTCACTCTCTCTTTCCCTCTTTCTGCTTTTCAGTAAAATAAAGGCTTGGAGACAGAAACGAGCCTTATCGTCTGTGAAAAAGGCCCAGAAGGCAGAGCAGCCCAAGCGCTGGGAGCAAGACTATGAGTTGATTCCATGTGAGGGGCTTTTTGATGAGTATCTGGAGATTGGTAAGATGATAATATTTATCTTTTTAATGTGATTTTTGGTTTTGTTCCAAGTTTGTCAAAAAATGTGTAGCTACTGACGCTGGAACATCATGGACCTCATTTCTTGAGGGGCACCAGTGGCAGTCCTGGCTCACTTGATGTACTAGACAAGACAAGACATGACAAATAAGAAACATTTCTAACAGCCTAGGTCGTTATATAAAAATAAGTACACGACTAGTCAAAAGTTTGGGGTTAGTTAGAAACCAAAGCTTTTCAACAGTAGTATTTATAATCGTGAATTTCTTGTCATAGTCATTTCCGCTAATGTAGCATATTTTTACCTACCGTAATAATGCAACTTCTTATAAACTTTAAATATGTGTTACATTTCTGTACAGGTGCTCTTGTTTTGTTTGTAATAAACTTACACTATTTGATCTTCATTGCTGCCAGTCCTGCAGTTTGGCTTCATCACCATATTTGTGGCGGCCTTTCCTCTGGCTCCTCTCTTTGCCCTGCTGAATAACTGGGTGGAAGTGAGGCTGGACGCTCATAAGTTTGTGTGTGAATACCGGAGACCCGTGGCGGAGCGAGCCCAGCACATCGGTGTGTGGTTCATCATACTGGAGGCGCTGTCCCACGTGTCTGTCATAGTCAATGTGAGCGCCTACAAAAATGAGTCATATTTTTTGATACTTAAGATATCAAATCAGCAAAATCTAGGTTACATTTTGCAGTAAAAAATACTCCAATGTCAATAGTGATGTATGAAGCACAGCTTACACAGATGGCTTGCTAAATTTCACAGAGTAACAGTTAATGTAACCGCACATTTAGTGTGATATTGGTAATTTTTGTTTTGTGACATACATAAATGACTTGTCTTGTGACGTTACACCAATCCAACATTATTTTTAACATCTTGTGAGGTTTCAGACTTGCTTGTGATTTTTTTTTTCTTTTTTTCTTTCTTTCCCTCAGGCTTTCCTCATTGCATTTACCTCAGATTTTTTGCCTCGCCTGTTGTACCAGTACAAGTTTAACAATGACCTGCATGGTTATGTCAACTTCACGCTGGCTTACTCTCCACCCAGTTATAACTACTCCAGTCATACTGTGTGCAGGTAACATTGTTAATGCTGTTTTCTAGTGCAGAAAATCTGAATATATCAGTTTTGCAATGTAAACCTGCAAAAATACGTCTTTCCTCTTATTTCAGGATTAAAAAAAAAACTTTATTGTATTTTGTATTATTGTATTATCTTGTTTCTAAGGAGTGTCCTGGCTGTTGTACAGTTTTGCAGTAGAGGGGAAAATTGTTAATCAAAGCAGTGAACTGTAAAATTGTAGCTGTCAGCACTGTTCGATTTTCTTCTCTTGTGGTCTTATTTTTCTTACTGTCAGATATAAAGCATTTCGGGATGAAGATGGAAAATACACGCTGGTGTATTGGGAGCTTCTGGCTGTAAGACTGGGCTTTATCATTGCCTTTGAGGTAATCATTGATCTTATTCCTGCAAACCACATCACAGTCATATTCTTTCTTGAATTTGAGCTTCCCAGTATACACTGTGACCAATTAAAATTCAACATGAAATCAAAATGAACCCCATTTACTCTAAGCTGATTAGCTTCAATACATGAACTAATTGACATAATGTATATAATAATATGAAATCGTTTTTTTAAAATGGTAAATAAAAATAAAAAATCCATTTGTAAATGAACGAACAGATCAAATATATGGAAAGCATTAATAAGTGAAGTGGAGAAAAGTGCTTTAAGCCATATAAATATCACCAAAGTCTTTCTTATATTTGTATCAGATCTTTATATGTAGGTCTGTATATCAAGAAGCTATCCATTTTTCATTAATAATTAAATAAATAAATAGATTTAAAAAGTAAGTCTATGTTGACTAAAAATCTGTATAATGACCTGGTTGTTTTCAGTGTCTTTATTATTATCAAATAATTATTTCTATTCTGTTGTCATCTTTAATAAAGTGTGTGTACTCATCCTCAGCATGTGGTGTTCTTCGTCCTGCGTGTCATCGACTGGATGGTTCCCGACATCCCTGAGTCCTTGGAGCTGAAGATCAAGCGGGAGCGTTACCTGGCTAAACAGGCTTTGGCTGATAACCAGGAGGCCCTGCTGGTGAGTAGCTTTAGGTGATGTTAGTGCACATAGTGATGTCCACAACCTTCATTGCCCACTCACTGTGAGCCATGCTTCTCATTACCTCTCACATTAGAGAGTTCAGAGACTGAGGCTGCGTTTGAAAATTTGCCTTGTTGCCTGCTTGCACACAATAGTACCTCAGAAAATTAATTTCAGACAGACTTCTCAGGCAGCAGAACAGTTTGTTGATTTACAACTAGTGGTCGACCGATATTTCACCAGGGCCGATATATGAGCCGATAATTGTCATTTTTCAAGCTTTTCTGCTTGGCCGATGTGTTCTTTTATTTTTTATTTATTTTTTAATCTAATAAAATCTAATAAATAAAATGAAATGAATGTGTGACATAGTTCTAGCACTCTAGTAAAAGTGGAGCAAAAACCTTGGAATTACCGGTACTTATTTTTTTATTTATTTTTTTTAACTGCCCTGGTTTATGTACTTCACATATTCTGTAGAGGATGGAAAAAGATCAAAACATTTTTCAACCCACTTTTCTGGAAAATATGTGTTAGGGTGATGTTCTGCTTCTGCTTCTGCTTCTGCTTCTTTAAGGTCAGAGTTTATATTTGGCTATGCGGACTGGATTCTGAACTGTGACGTAATAGAATATTCAAGGTTATGGGGAACCAAATGTAAAAGTTTAAGAGTCTGCCACTGAAAAAACATAATTCTGAATATTGCCAGGATTTCAATGTTTGTGCATGGCCGTGTTCTAGGGTATTATGTTTTTAATTTTGTACTTTAGAGTTGTACTTAAAAGTTTCCTTATTTTGAATTGTTTAGAAACAGACCTGCTTCTAAATATAGATTTTAAAAGTATTTAAAAAGTATAATTAAAATGTTTTTATAATTAAACATGCTTGTCATCATTTACTCTCATCGTTCTACAACTAATAGTAATAGTTTCTTTGTTCTGTTGAGGACAAAAGAAACTATTCTGAAGAATGCTGTTAACCAAACAGTTGCTGGTACCCAATGACTTTCATAGTATGGGAAAAAAAATGCAAGTCAGTGGCTACCATCAACCATCTGGTTACCAACATTCTTCATAATACTTTCGTCTGTGGTCAACAGAAGAAAGAAACTCATACAGGTTTGGAACAACATGAGGGTAAATTTGGGGTGAACCATCATTTTAATACAATTTTGTGACTAATTGAATATGCCTCTAAACAATGTACTTCTTTCTTTTTTCTTTTTATTTATTTGCTTCTCTCCCTGAAGCAAGCGAAGCGCCTCGCTACATGAGACTGACCTGCAGAGCAGGGGCTTCTCCAGAAGGGGGCACAGTCGCTAAGAAAACAATTTACACCTTTTAGAAGTGATCCAAGAGGGACTTGTTTTAAAAAAAAATGCACTTTGACTTGAAACTTGGCTTGGTTTTGTGCTGGTTGATTGAGTGTGTGTGAGCATGCATTTCAAAATGTAGAAGTCTATGCCAAAATTGTACACTACCACCTCTATTTACTTTAACAAAGGCTGTTTACATATGACTTCCTCTGGCTCCAACTATACAAAGACATGTGATCACCTACACATCTCACTCTCTCTGCCCTTCTGATAAATGATATATTCCTGTTCGGATTTAGCGGGAGGACAGGGAGGTTTGCTTTTCTACATTAATAATAAAGTATATATTTGTACTACTGACAAAAGGAAAATTGTGAAGACATCAAGAAGCCCATTCTACATTGTGTTAGTGTGAAGTGCTTCTCTGAATAATAGCTTAATATATTTGCATTTGTCATGTCTATCTCCAGGCTGTTTAAGGAATTATGTTTTAAAATAAAGCTAGTTTCAATAACCGTTCAAAAACCATTGAAGTGTTTACATGCTGGAGGACAGGATTTAAAAGGACAGTTTAGCCAAAAGTAAAAAAAAAAAAAACTCATGTCATTGCAGATAAATGTCTTCCTTTGCTCTTTGGAACACAAAAGGAGATGTGTTAACTGATGTTAACACCGGTCTCTTTTGAACAATGAAAGTGGAGGATGATCAAGGACTGTCAAGCCTCAAATAAACACTTTTTTAAAGGATCCTAAGTGGTCCGTAAGACCTGTGCATTATATTTCATCTCTTCTGATTTTGAATAGGACTGCATTCTATCTATCTGTCTGTCCGTCCGTCCGTCTATCCATATATATATATATATATATATAAAGAAGTAATTCAGTGTAAATGTAATTTCTGATAAAATAAATAATAATTGCAACCTTAAAAAAAACAGTTTGCGGTGCTTGTTTGTAGGGTTGCACAATTTGGAAGAGAGAGAAATAAAGAGGCAATTATCAGTATGACCATGTCTTGAGCCTGAGCGCTTCTCATTACACATTTAGAAAGATGGTTGGTGCATGTTGCATTCCTAAATGCACATCATAAGCAAGCTAAATGCAGCGCTTGCAAAAGAGTTTGAGTAGATCAGCATTTCCTGCAAAACAAGCCACTAAAATCACTAGAAAATGAGCTGCTCAGTGCCGTGCTTCACTCTGAAATGCATAGTGCATGTATTTATTTAGCAGTTTATTTAATTGTGCAGCTCTACTCCTTAAGCCATATAGGTTATGTAATAAACATAGTGAAATGTAAATCATGAGTCACTGAATATTTTGTGGTCACCATTCACTTTTATTGTATGGAAAACAGCAGCTTGAACATTCTTTCAAACATCTCCATTATTATCCCATAGAAGAAAAACATGGTTGGGTTTGGAACACAGAATGTAAATGATCACAGAATGTGATTTTTGGTCAAACTACCCTTTTTAATTCCTAGTTACACTTGTCCTGTTGAACAATTGCTAATTGTCCAAAAATGGTAAGCTTGAACAAGAACAAAAATTATGTGCTTGAACAAGTTAGAAAGGTGAACAAGACAACACTAATGCTAAGCCACTGAAGCTCTGTGTTCCAGAGCTGAGAGCCAATGCCAGCTGGCAAAGGCTTCAGATCCTTAATCTTTGGTTAACACGTCCATGTAGGCAACTTCTGCCCCACTTTTCAGCTCTACTTTCTGCAGAAAATCTCTGGTTCTCACATTCCATTTAATTTGATCAAACCATCAAGCTTTGTGCGAGCAACCTGCCCTTATGAAACCCTTCACCAACCAAAAATGTCCCCGACTTCCACTAGTTCTTTAGTGGAATGGATCAAGCAACTCTGATTTATTAAAGTCAGAAGCAGACAGGTGTTCTGATAATGATTTGTCCCTAACCCCACCCACTCAAAAAACGAAAAAGAATCTCCATTGCCTCAGGCTCTTTGACTTTTTTTCTCTCTCTCCTCCTTCTCTACTTCATTTTTTTTTATTGTTATGATTGCTGTGCGTTCCTACTCTGTTCAGCCTGCAGGAAGGGTTGGTTGGTACATGTCAAGCTACTAAAGTATGCAACGTGGACAGCAGCCCTTTTGCTTATTAATTACTAACAGACTCCATGTTCTACATCACCTGCAGCAGAGACCCACAAAACCAAAGCTCTTTAATGTGCTTCCACTCTTGAATAAACTCATTTCTCAGTGCAAATGCATAAATAATCGGCCCGTAGATTAACATGAATAGGTTTTGTTTACCAAACAGTTCAATGATTTTTCTTTCTCTATTCTTTTTTTTGCTGATCTTCTAGACTTTCATACACGTGCTTGCTTGATAAACGACTCTTTCAGTTCTTCTAAAGTGAATAAATGAGGTGTGTAAAAGGGAGAGGAGCTAAAGAAGTTTTAAAGAGCATATCTGAGTGAGTTTCGGCATGCCCTCTCAGCTACTTGCTATCTTCAAACTGATACTTACCTAATTATACACACACACATGCACACACTCGCATGCATGGATATTCGCATACAGTCTTCTTCCCACCCTCTATCTCACGCCCCCACCAAACTAACCCTCCTAACCGACCGCCTGCTATCCACTTGCAAAGTACTGCTGTTGACACACAGGAATCCAGACCCACACACACACTCATGCTCGTTCTCCCTCATTGGCAAGAAGGACTCTCCTCTGAACCAGACGACAGCTTGTGCCTCTCTCTTTTTCCTCTGCTGGCAGGTGTTAGAAATAAAACCATAAATAAGAGTACGAGGGAGTCAGAGACAGCGCGAGAGAGCAGGACAAATGTCTATCTTCATTTGTTGCTAGAGAGAAAGGGAAATAGGAAAAAGGAACGATATGGAGGAGAAAGCTGTGATTTTGAGTAGTTAGAGTAGCTGTCATCTGCATTTTTGATTGAAGAGAACACTCGGATCATCTGGGCTCAAGCTGCAGCATTGTTGCTTGAGTTTGAGTGCAGCTGAGGGGAAACAAAGTAACCAAGAGGAACACAAGGCAGTCATGGACACTACAACACCTGGATGACTTGGACTTGCACACTGGAGTTGGACCCTATCCTGCCCACAGTCCACTGATACAAATGAGGTACTGTTTTTTTTCTTTCCCTTCTTAATCTGGAGATCTGTTGCATTTTAGATGATGTTTTGGGGAAAGACTGTATTTTGTGTTGCACTATGCATTGGAACAACAGTCTGAGACCACATTTAAAGTCTTGGATTCAGAATCTAATTTCCTCTAGGAAATAAATGAAAGTTTTAGGATTTTGAAAACAAAGAAACAATGCAATGAACAAGAAACATTTCAGATTCAGATTTCTAGGTCACTAATCAAGTACATTTGTAGCATTAATCATGTGAACTACTTTGTACAGTCAGATGTTCTTGCTTGCTGCCACTGAAGCTCAAGAATCTGTGTAGATCTTCTTTGGAGAACATGCAAATCAGGTTTAACACAAACCTGTGGAATTCATTCAGCTTGTTTGCTGCTGTCATATTAAAAAATATGAAATTCATATCAGTTTTTCAATCCAAGTTCAATCAAATTGTTGTTCATATGCAAATATTCCTAATAAATGAAATGCATTTGAATGAAACATATTATGTTTCTATTTTATACAGGTGATCCTCAAAAAATTTGAATATTGTGAAAGTTTTTTAAATTTTTTTATGTAACATTAAAAAAAAAGTGAAACGTTCATATATTCTAGGTTCATTACATGTAAAGTTAAACATTTAAAAAGGTTTATTTAAATTTTTTTATGATCAGAGCTTACAGCTCATGAAAGTCAAAAATCCAGTATCGCAAAATATTTGAATATAATATTTTTATTTTTAATAATAAAAAAATATTTAAGGATTTGCAAAACAGAAAAGTTATTTAAAGGTGCCATATAATGCATTGATACAACATTTACATGTTTCCCGGATGTCCCCAAATTGTGTATGTGAAGTTTTCTCAAAATACCCCAGAGATTATTTTTTATATCTTGTAGAAAATGCTACTTTTTAAGGTAATGCAAAAAAGTTAATTTTTTTTGTGTCCCCTTAAATGAAAATGAGCTGGTGTTCCCACCTCCCTTTTCAGACAAGTGTGGAGCTTCAAGAGCTCATGCTCTCGTCATACCACCGGTTTTACGGTTAACTGGTGGTGACCGTGTTACCGACCTCACATTGCTTCCAAATGCAATTTTTAATTACCACATTCCTATTTACACTCATTTTGGTAGCATGTGAAGGCAGCATTAGTGAAAACAGACAGAGAAAATGGTAGCTTTAGCAACATTAGCCTCACAGAGAGGCAAAACAAAATGAGGCATGATGCTTACTTTGTCTGAAGTCTGGAGATTTGTGCATGAAGTACTGGTATTGATCCCTCTTTCAGAAGCAATCTTTGCACAACTCTAGCTGAACTGACCTTCATTTAAATTAAATTTAATATATGCATTTAACAGACGCTTTTATCCAAAGCGACTTACATTGAATTCAAGCTAACAATTTTCTCTTAACATGTGTTCCCTGGGATTCGAACCCACAACCTTGAGCTTGCTAATGCAATGCTCTACCACTTGAGCTAAAATAACACTTTGTGAGGTAGCCCGGTGTAAAATCTTAGCACAAATGAATAGGACTTTTCCATTTTTTACAGGACATTTCCTTTGAAAATTAAATTTAACCACCATGTCCTCAGCGGCCTATGGAGACTCCTATGTTCGTTGGTGCATCCCAACACACAACACTTTTAATGGCTCTTTGGCACTGACATTGTACCTTCAGCAGCTACAGCACGAAACCATAACGGCGGACCGCAGCTTACCCAGGGCTGTGTATATGCTAATAGGGCATGTACACAGCGCCGAGTATGTCGTCATAGTCTGGAACTGCTCATGTGGAGAGACTGTTTATGATTTATTGGGATTATAAAACAATAAGTGGGTGGATTTTTACCATTATAGGTGAATTGTTTTCACACACTGTGGCCACACAACTGTGTTCAAACACCTTATAAAAGTGATTTTTGCATTCTATGGCACCTTTTAAAGTATGTTAATTTATGCACATACTTGGTCAGGGCTCCTTTAGCACAAACTCCATCATCAGTGATGTGTGGCATGGAAGCAATCAGCCTTTGGCACTGCTGAGGCACCTATTGAGCCTTCAACTCGGCTCGACTGTTTCTCTTCTTTCTCTTGAAAATATCCCATAGATTCCATTTGGGGTTCAGGTCAGGCATGTTGGCTGGACAATCAAGCACAGTCATATCATGGTCAGCAAACCATGATATTACCAAAAATTCAAACTAAAACCAAAAATCTCCTGGCAGATGGCTGCATTGCTTTTGTATTTGATAAAACACAAAACACCAGCAGACATCATGGCACCCCAAATCATCACTGACTTCAGAAACTTCTCACTGGACTTCAAGCAACTTGGATTCTGTGCCTCTTCTGTCTTCCTCCAGACCCCAGACCTTGATTTCCCAATGAAATGCAAAATGTACTTTTATCTGAAAAGAGGACTTTGGACCACTGAGCAACAGTCCAGTTCTTTTTCTCCGTAGCCCGTAGCCCAGGTAAGATGCTTCTTTTGTGGAGGGTGACACTTATTGTCTTCAAGACCATTGCCATTATTCCCCATTATACTCGTTTCAAAGAACAAGAGTTACCTCAAATTTAGTCTGTACAGATGGTCATTTAATGAAACTGAAATGTAAATATTCTAATATTTTGAGATACTGGATTTTTGACTTTCATTGAAGCCTTAATTATCAAAATTAAACCAAAATAACTTTTTAAATGTTAAATGTTACTTTACATGAAATTACTCTAGAATATATGAAAGTAAAAATTTTTGAATAGAAAACAAAAACCCATTTTTTTTCGAATGCATTTGTACATATGTTTGTATTTTTACTATATCAAAATGAGTATTATTTTTATTATTATTAATTAATACATTGTCACTAGTGGTACCAGATTTTGTTCCTGATGTTAGCTGTTTAAAGAAGTGGCTAAAGCTTTATTTTACTCTACTTTGTAATCTTACGGCTTCTTGTTTACTGGGTAAAACGGTGAATGTTTAAGGTCACTAAACGTATTATTATCATTTCTATCTGTCCTGCTGGGTTGGACTGCCAGACACTTTTTTCTTGCTTGAACAGATGCTCATGCATGAAGTATAATGTTTTGATTTGCCACTCATCACCTGCATAGACAAATCTCATGATACGCCTGGGATTTGGTCCAGTTTATAAAATCCTGGTAGAGCAAGCAGAAACACTGCCCTCCAGCCCTCCTAACAGACATCAAATCAGATGCAAATATGGCCATGCTGATTGCTTGCAAACTACTTAATGTTGCGTGCATAATAGTGCGAAAGATTGAGCAGGATATGAGCCCTGAATATTCTACTGCTGCAGGGAGCAGAGATGGTAAGTGTGCATGCGTGAGCTTCTGTTGATGTGAGGGGCAGGTGACTGCATGCCTGGACAAATGAGATCATTGTTGATATGCAGTAAAAAAGTAAAAAGTTATAAAATATGAATATTATATAAATAAAAATATAAATACAATGCCATGTGTGGAGCATGTGTTTTGGAGATTGTTTTCTTTTCTTTCTGAGCGGGAGGGTGCGACGTCCTCTTTATGACCTAGCACCTGTCTGATGGAAGGCTTTATGTTCTCCTCTACACTGCTGTGCGGGAATAGCAATTATCCCGGCTGCCCAGACAAAATTATTAAAAAGCTTAAACTGGCTTCATAACGTCCAAGTTTAGGTCATTTGCCTGGAAACTACGAAATCTTTTTAACATGAGTCATGAGTGAATGCCCACATGAGGATATGGGGAAAACAAAAGAAAGTATCAAGAAAGTATCATGTCACAAAACTCCCTGCCTTATTCATTCACTTCCAGTATAGCCTCAGAAACCATTGCCTGCATTTGTTTCGTAACGCCATTGGATGTGTAAGAGATATCCTTTTAATATTAGAGTGATTATGTCCCTCGAATATGGGTTATTTTTGAATGGAGTGAGATCAGGTGATTTTTGCATCCTTCATCTCCACTGATTAAAGTTCCGTGAAGGCAGTGAATTTGTAAGAGGGGGAGATTTTAGGATGTGTGTTTGAGCATGGATGGATCCCACAGGGTGTGGTTTGATGGTGCTTTGCTTTAGTTAACATGTTGGCAGATATGAAGATCAGAGACACAGTGGGGGCGGCCAGACCCTTCGAATATCTATCGTATCCTCGTATCTATCAGTGTGCAGCTCCACCAGCATGGCTGTGCCAGTCTGTGTGTTTATATGACTCATTGCATTCTCTTAGTTCTCAGCAGCTCATGCTGGTAGAGATAAGAACAGACTGGAGAGAGCAATAGATGGCACGGGAACTGAACTGGCATGTGTACAAGGAAAATACACTGTTTTTTTTTACTCTTTAAGGTCAATGATAAGATGTCATTTTTGTGTCAGATTAATTAATTGATTCAGAAATACATTGTGAGTACACATCTATGATGAGCATGTTTGTAATTTCTGAATTAAAATTAATGTAAATAAATGTCAGGATGATATAAGTGGGTATTATATCAAAGGAAAAAGTCAAATGAAAAAATTACATTTATTAGATTTCTGATCTGATTATGAAAGTAAAATGGTTGTGTTTCTTAGTTTTGTGTCTGTGTGTGTGTATATATATATATATATATATATATATATATATATATGCATATATGTATATATGTATGTATATATAAGTATATATATATATATGTGTGTGAGTGTGTGTGTGTGTGTGTATAACTTTTGTGTATTTATATGTAAAATGTATAGATATAAAATGTGTTAGTGTTTAACATTTATTTTGTAAATGCATAGATATAATTTATCATTATTATTAACTTATTTAGTTTAGTTATTAATTCATTTATTTGTCCACCAAAGCAAAACACTGGCACCACAAATTACAAATTATATTTAAATACAAAATAATAATAATAACTTAAAAAAAAAAGATTCCTTATATATGTAGATATTTTTAAATAATAATAATAATAATGATACACTCATTTGTGTACAATGTGTAACCAAAACATGCTTTTTACTTGGTCATAAATTTACTTTTTCTTTTAATGGTTACACACCATAACATTTTTAGAGACATTTTTACTTTATCATTCTTTTATGCCGTTGATCCCAATACCATGTTACATAAATATGGTAATAATTCGGTTCCATGGATTCAATTGTATTCAATTACCATGATACAACCATGGTACTTTTTGTCACTGTCATGTCAGAAATAGTATTTGTATCATTTGATTAAATGTAATGCATGCAATTACATAACACACCCTGATGAAGGCATGTAGCCGCAACGCGTAGGTGTACCTCTCACCAATTTCTAAAAAAAGCAAGCCAAGAATGTAATAAAGGCTTTTTAATTTTTTCACTGAGATATTCGAGTGCCTTGGAGTTCTTGTCTTCAGTAATGCATGCAATGTCTGAGATTTGCATTTCATTTTATTCCATAAAGTGCTCTCTTAACTCCTCCCATGGTCTGTCTTGTGTACGAAGCACCTGCCCCATCACCTGTCAGTTGGAGGCAACAGGCTGATTCTATATCTGCACCTACATGTACCAGAGTTTCAGTCTGTGGAAAAGAAAGCCATGCCACACCCAACAATATTCCATGTCCTTGTTCTTCGCGTGCAAATATTTTCTCTCCTCACTTACACTCGTTTAGCTTGCTGAATTCAGGTCAACAGGGCCACTCGGGTTAAAATGGGTGTCTAAAGCCCCTTCACTCAACCCTGTTAGTCTGACTGGCCTTAAAGGGCTCACCTGCAGAATGAACAGATGGTGACGGAGGAGGTTTGGGGAGTAATAAGAACAGACCTTGTTTGTGTGACTGCACGCTATTAGTGCCTCCCCCAATGGTCAGCACAGATAGGATGCAGACACACAAATAAGGCCTGTTCTTGTTTCGTGAGCTCAGACAGACCAGACTCTTTGTTTGTACTCTGGTACAGCTTACTGGGCAATTTAAGTGGAATGACAGAAGCGCAGTTATTTGGGGAATGTGGAAAGTGTCAGTGATCTTTATTGGGAGTGGGGGTCGACCATGATAATGAACTTGCTTTTCTTTGGCTCACAAAAGGCTTAATGGTTAACCATTTTTATAGTGTCCTCATTTTGCTTTTACAAAAGGCCATTGGATTTCAAGATATAAGATATGAAAGAAACAGGTTATGATTGTTGTAATGTGTTGGAAGGCACTAGCACTTTTTATTTGTCATTTGAAGGAACTTTCTATGGTTTTAAAACAGGAACATTTGTCTATAAAAAGCTAATAAATTCTTGAAAGGATGAAAGAATAAAAGAATGAAAGGAAGTATGGATATCTTGATATATTTTATGTACATTATTCTTGTACAAATGTATGTCAGTGCAAGTGTAAATGTTTTCTTTTTTTTTTGTGTGTGTTGCACATGTTTGTGTTTTCTATGAAAAGTGATCCTGAAAAAGCCAAGCCCTACAGGTATGTGTAAAAGGCTTTTTTCTTTCTTTCTTTTTTTGGGCTCTGCTCTGTGCACACCTGTTTAGTTACATAGCCTGCAGGCTTTTTCAGACTGGCTTGGACCTAATGTGAATAAAACAATTTGTACGTAATTTATTACATAGATTGACCTGAATACAATCTGTCAGAGAAAAACTTAAGAAATACCAGCAATGCAGGTATAATGTGGTAATTTCCAATGTTTTTTTAAATTGAAGTTTAAAGTTAAACAAAAAAATATATTTAAATAAAATATAGTATAGCACACAGTTTTTGTTTTTAGTAAATTAAATGAACCTTTATTTTTCCTTATTTATTTTGTATAATATTCATGCATTAACTATTTTATTTTAGTTATTACAGTGATTTATAGGACTATTACACTGCACCACTTTTGCATTAAAATGGTAATATCGGTGTATTAAAATGTCACAAACATATTGCAGCCTGCTGCATGGTCATTCTCAAAGTGAAAGCATTGTTGCGATCACATTTCAAAACAAGCTGCTCTGAGATACTAGTCTTTACCTGTCGATATAATAAAGCAGAGGGAGGGGGAGCGTTCAACCTGGCTTGGTTCACCTCCCGAACAGTGAGTGAAAGAAAACAGGAAGTTAAGTGTGAATCAGTGTGACGTGAATGGAACGGTGAAAGTAGGTCATCTTTGAAATGTGACAAATTTAACGGCACATTAAAGAACAGATTGAGCTGTATAAATCTTATAAAACATGAGCAGTGCTAGTGAATGTCATTTGTCAATTTTAGTTGTAAATCATGATACCATGACCTGACAAAGAGATGTTTGCAACTCATTTTACTTTCATAATCTGATGTATTTCCAAGTGTGAACTGTAGGGAGGGACTTATCCATTGATAAATAGGCGTTACACATCAGAATGGAGACAGACACAATGTGAGTTAGCTAAAACAATGCCTAAATACTAACGCCGATGGACAAGCAAACTATTTTCAGAAGAAGAGTAAGTTAATATGTTTCGATTTAATGATTAAGACAACAAACTATTTTGTCTTTGGAATAACATGCACTAAGGAATTGCTCACAATAACACAAAAAACATGCATTTGTTTGGGTCAATTTGATTTTGCTTGATTATATGCACTTTTATTAATGAAATTAGCTTTTATTTTATTTTTTAGAAGACTTTTTGCCCTTTTTTCCTTGTTGATGCTTTTTGGGTTATTTGTTGATCAGTAAACTGATGTAAAGGCCCTCTTGCAAAAAGTTTTCTATTAAATGAACATTAATAAGTAATGCTTACGATAAAAAGCATACGTGTCTATAATTAAACCTTAAAAGAGATTTGCCAGTGCCTAACCAAACCTATGCTGGACTTTAATGTGAAGCTGTGTGGTACATGCTTAAATATCCTTCAGATGCATTATTCAATCAGAACAAAATCAATGTAATAATAGTTCTTTGTTTCCACACTCAGCACTAGTGCTTGTGTACATAAAGCTCCTGTATTTGACTGGGTGTGTTTAGCATGGGAGGTATTAATGTCGAAAGAAGGTGAGTGCACAGATGTCCTAAAGAAGTGGTAACATTTTTCTTTAAGATGAGACCGTGGGGTTCAAGGTGGTCTAAAGAAGCTCAGCTTGTTAGAGTAATACCTTAAAGCATGCATTGTTACACCTATGGGCTTATCTCTCTGTTGGGTTGGAGAGAGGGTTGAGGGCAATCTCAATGCTTTGGGAACGTGAAAAGGGATTTCGGTGTATGTCTTGATGGAGTAGGTGGAGGAAGGCCTCGGGCACTTTGAGTGATCAGGCCCCACACCAAACACAAACAAAGAAGTGTTCTTCACCTCTAGATGTCCTCACCCACCCCATCAGAATTTTAATGATTCCATATATATACAGTGTTGGGAAGGTTACTTTGGAAATGTAATAGGTTACAGATTACAAGTTACCCTGTTTAAAATGTAATAGTAGTGTAACTTTTTCAATTACTTTATTAAAGTAATGTAACTAATTACTTTTGAGTACTTTTTGATTACTTTTCTAAATTTGTGAAAATTAAAGAATAATAAATAAAAGCATATACATCAACTTAAATACAGTTATCTAATAAGCATGTGACGTATTCTGTGTACTAAACTCCTGAAACATTGGTGTTTTTTTTTAAAACTGCTGTCTCTTTGTATATGATGATAGTTTTCTCAAAATAAGTAAAATGCACATTAAGTGACACAGAGCAGTTCTAGAAATTATGTTTATGTGCTTGTGTACTCCTATATTAAGACAGCAGAGGTTGAAAACACTGCGAGATTCAGTAGGCCTGTGTGTAGTAAATGAAACCATGTCTTTGCCATTAATTTAAAGGAGGGGCGGACTGGGAATAAAAATCAGACTGGAAAATCCAAACTCATACAAACAAATTCATGGACAAAACTATTTTTTTGTATGGACCTGACATAAAAAAGGTTTAAATCTTTAATTTGGGGACATGCAAAATAATTAAAAGTTCTCTCCTGAACTGCACCTTCACTTCCATTTTTCTCTTCAGGCTCTTTATTTTGCCCTGTTATCCATCTCTCTCATGACTTTAATACTCAAGATTGAACAAAACTATACTTTACAATACAATACTCTACAATACTATAATATATTTATAGAAAAATCCTAATACTGTACACGAGTCATGTTTTTCCCTTACAAAAATTAACCTTGCTTTTATTAGCCTATATAAAAGTAAAATAACCTTGTTTTTTTTTTTTTTGCAAATGGATTTGTATTTATTTTTAAATAAATACATTTGTAAAATAATTTTACATTTTTGGTTACCACAGTTAAACAATAGTAACCATTTTCTCTGGATTTATAGTTAAATATTAAAATGTTAATTTTCGTAAGGGTTGTTTTGTTGTCTGTCGTAGCTCCCCCTAAACCTATAAAAAAAAATCTGATTTTTTTTCAGCTAAATTCCTACTGTAACATTACAACAGATAATAATGATGTCCTTTATATAGTATTTTGAGTGATGACTGATGAGCAACGTGCTGCTGCTTGATTAAATAAATTTAAAAAACAAAGACAAAAAAGCATCTTTACAGATAAAACTGACCTGAAACCCTGAACAGTAGTTCTGCTTCTCTGCTCCAGCTGTACGCTTCCAAAGTCCACTCTCTCTCTCTCTCTCTCTCCCCCTCTCTCTCTCTCTCTCTCTCTCTCTCTCTCTCTCTCTCTCTCCCCCTCTCTCTCCCCCTCTCTCTCTCTCTCTCTCTCTCTCTCTCTCTCTCTCTCTCTCTCTCTCATTGATTACTCGGAGTCTGATCCAAACCGTTTGGCGGAGGCGCGGAGAGCGAGCGAGTCATGACTAACAATTCATGATTTATTAGAGATTTAATTATCAAATGGCGGATTCGCAAATGATCGCTTTAGTACATTCGGCGTGCAATTATACAATAACAATATTAAAATAGAGGGGCAATTGTCCCGGTTCTCCCGGTGTCCAGTCCGCGCCTGATTTCCACAGACACGCAGAAAGTGCAGGAGTTATATGTTGCATCTTTGGGGCTTAATATTTACAGACACTAGTCGATGTCATGTTTTGATTCAAGTGTACTGACCTACTTTTGATTTAGTCATCCAAAATGTGGCATATTCCGTCCGCGTTAGGCATTTCGTTTTTATGACTGGATTCTACGAACCAGACTGTGTTTCCGCATCCCGGAAATTATTAGGGCGGTATGTCTCAGAATAGCCAGAAAATAAATCAGTTAAATCTGTATGTATATGTGTGTAAATATTCAAATGTAATCCCCTTTGTAATCGTTAAAAATTTCATAAGTAACTGTAATTTAATTACTCATTTTTTCTTAGTAACTGTAACTAATTACAGTTACAATAATTTTGTAATTAAATTACGTAACGGCGTTACATGTAACTAGTTACTCCCCAACACTGTATATATATATATATATATATATATATATAATTAGATATAAATTTTTTTTTTCTAGAAAAATACTTTAACAAATGTGTCCATTATAAAGTAATCCATTATATTTAAAGAATAATAAACAGTCAAAATAGACAGTATTGGGGAAGCAAACAGAGCTGTTTAGAATTAGGTCCACAGTCTGACTAGCAGCTTTAAAAGTTAAGTATTAACCTTTTACAATAAAAGTGCTGTATATTAAAGCCACGTCATGCCAGGAAATTATTAAAGATCCAGTTCAGTTTAAAAAAGTGAAAATTCTTTCATTATTTAGTCATCATATTGTACTAAATCTGTATTGTGTTCATTTTCCATGGAACATAAATAGAGACTATTTGAATAACTGTTACACAGTACTTTTCCGTACTTTTCAAAACAACAATTCATCAACAAAACATTTAGGTTTGGAAAATCCAAACTCTTGACCAAAATGATCAAAACTTGTTTTGATGAAGTAATAAGTAAATACATTCACAATATTAAATCTTCAGTGAGCTATCTCTGTAATATTTGACTAATCATGTATACAATTTTTTTTTCTTTTACCCCTTTTGATTTTACTATCAAGATACAGCAGCTGAAAATGAGCTGACGTCTTTGAGTGTGAAAGGCAGATGCCATGATGCACCCTGGATCTCTCTGCCACAGGCCAATTCATTAGACCAACGGTGTCAGCCTGCTTCAGAGCAATATAACATACAAACATAAGCCTATGACACCACACTGTTAAACCCTAACGCAAACAAGCAAAAAAAAAAAAATCTAGAAATTAGGAGGGAAAAGGTTATTTGTGGTCTTTTTGGTGTTTTCATTGTGACATTGTGTATAGTTATTAATAAAAATTTATTTTATATGAGGACTTAGTGACAGCTATACACCATGAAAAAAAAAACTTTTGCTTTTTTCAAAAACAAAAAAATTGTTCTCATTGTTATTGCTGACATTGATGAATATGTACATATTTATGGAACCATGTGGTTGCTATCAGCTTCCATGTGCTTTTGCAGCATTGTTTTCTTTAATCATATACTGTAGCTACAATGAAGAAGATGGCAGTTTTCTATTCATTTGATTTGTTGACACCCTGACTTCCAGGAACCCTCCAAAATTACAGGGAGAATGTATACAACAAAGACCAAAACATAAGGAAATAACATGTTGAGAACATGGAAAATTACATGGTGGATTTTACAAAAAATTGTCAAATGGGTAAGACATCAATCTGAATGTATGGAATAACTGTATTGTAATGGGCTGTAAAATAGTGTATTATTCAATTTGTTTTATAGTAATAGCTACGCACAGCATTCACAACATTACTCCTGCTATTTGTACAGTACATTTAATTTGTGTAGCACAATAAAGGGTTTTGCAGTTATATTTTACAATGGTTCCCAAGTTTTGATGGCATTATTTGACATATATCTAAGTGACATGCGATATTTTAGCAAGAAATACCATAGGGCAAATGTTAGTTTGTTTAAAGCATTGCCTTGATAGCTCTTTGGATATTTGCGTTCATTGTCCATTACATGAGCAGAAAAGAAAAGTCATTTCAGAGAATTAATAATACTTTATAATAATAATAAATAAAGTAATTATATTTTAATAACAGATTACGAAGACATTAAATAAAGAATACTAACTGACAAACTGTTTTTTATTTCTGTGTTTGCATGTAAAGAATCCAGATTCGTTCCTTAAATCTCACATGTCCTGTGCACCTAACAGCATTCTCTATCTGGAGAAATAAAGAGACCTTTGTTTAGAGTAGGGAAAAGGTAACCATTTGTGCAGTGTTTGTTGTTCAGATGTGGGTATAGGTTTTATCAGTACAGAGGGTCAGATTGTGTTTTTGTGAGTATGTTTGCTTGTGGATCATGTCATGCAGTTGGTTTAGCTGCGTTAACATTCAGCTTAAAAGAGAAATTGAGAGGGGGGGAGACTGGTTATTTTGTGTTCTCTCTCAAAAAACAAAAAAACAAAAAAAATTGTACTACAGATATTGTTTGAGTGTTTCGAAGATTAACAATATATTGTTTCAAAACTATCACATTAAACAATGATTTATTCAGTTTTACATTATATTTTTTGGTTGATGATATGTTTACACATAAATTGCATGTAAGGTAGTCTAAGGCACCCAGGGGCAACCCAACTAGCATCCTTGGGTAGATTTTATCTCCAAGTTTAGAAAATCTCTCTCTTTAATTTATGGGTCAGTGAATAAGGCAGACGTGGGTCATCAGCACTGACAGTTTGCTGAGCCTTCATTGCTTTAATAGCCCAGGAAATGTCATAGCTCAAGCTTTCTCAGCCTTGCCTGTCCCTCAAGGCAAGACACTGAATACTAATAAGCGTTGCTTCTCCCATGACCCAGATTTGTTGTTTGGAAACATGGGAAATATGTATGAAAAAAAAACCTTTTCCAAAATGACCTTTTCAGTCAGGGTCTTTTTCATGAAGCATTCCATCTCAGATATAAGCTGCAAGCAAGACTAGACACTTGCCCATTATTATAGTTGGAGAGGCTGAAGTGTCCTCATGTGACTGCCTTGACATCTTCATGCAGAAGCTGCACTACAGCAGCAGTTTTGAGTAAGGGATCCAGCTGTAAATGATGTAGATAAGTATAGAGGATGAGGGCTGCATGCTGCGCTCTTTAATTAGAACAAAAAGATGCAGCGGTAGCGACTGAGCCAAGTCTGCCACGGGGGGAAGAGCAGAGCCTGTTCAGAGACACTTAACTTTACCCAGTGGAACACCAAATCCACTAAGAACTGCAGCGATGAGCCAAGCTTTACTGTGCATAAATCTGTGCTAGCACAACAAAAACATTGCCCAGAGGGATCTAATCCACTATGCTCAAATTTGGAGATGCAGCATCTGTCAAGACAATAGTTATAATACCTTACATTTTTTTTCTTAATATTATTGTTTCCCAATTTCTTTGCAGTGCGCATGTGCCTCCTAAGCCATGCTCCCCGGCTATGGATTCTCTCCTCTACTTGATTTCCAGCCTCACCTCCAAGCGTTCCATTGCAGAGGCGAGAGCTCTGACATGTGGTTCCCAGGCTCAGTTGAGACCCAGGCTCTAAGTGACTCTCGGGAAAGTAGGCCTCTCCTGCGACAGCATCAACACATTGCTGTGTGTCAGCAAGAGACGTTGGCCTTCATTGACCTTCAACAGCCAAGCGTTAATGGTGTCCAATCATGCACACCGGAAAACTGTTCCTCTCTTTGCTCCAAGCCTGACAGATGCAATGGAAGCAGTCCATCTGATTTTGCCAATAATGGGAGTACAGACACAACGCTGGACAATAATTTGACCAAGGATAGCAATAAGGTGGAAGGGGATCACGATCCGACGTGGACACCCATTACTGCCTTACCTGAAACAGTTTATGAAAAACCTGAACCAGAAGTTAAGGGACTCCGTTCTCGAGACTTGTTTCTGCCTCTGTCCTCTACATATGTACCCGAGAACAGGAACTCTTTGGAGCCTCAACAGCAGAGCTCCCCTTCTTCCCCCTTAGAGTTTCAGAGTTCTGACCCATTTCGCCCTCAAAGACGCACATCTTTGGGATCTATAAAGGAGAAGTCCATAAGTAAGTGCCGCTCTCATTTAAGTCTTGTTCCTACATTCCTGCTTTAAACAACAAATAGTTTGTCATAGTGCAGGGTTACTTTCACCTCTCAAAACAAGAGCTTTCTGATACAGGAGATTATTCTGCTGGTCTCTGGAGGCTACTAAATACAGTACACATTTTGAATGTGGGAGTCTCTACTAAAAGGTTGATGAATTGAAACATGTTTATATGATAAGGGTGACGTCCAAAATCTGTGCTGCTGACAGGTCTCCCACAAAGGCTGGGACCTACTGTACTAAAGTGATTGTGTTTGTTAAAACTAGAGATGGGTGTACAAGTGGATGGTTCCACTCAATATGCCTAGTAAATAATTGTCTATATTATATTTAGTTTTGCTTTTTGTACCTGATTCTAATAGGGCGTAAGATGAGGGTGTACTCTCCAGACACTATGAATGATGGGTCTCTCAGTAGCCCAGGTGTGGAGTGTGATTACATGCTTCCAACATCCTTCGAATCATTCGTAGAAGGAGGCCTTGGAATGGTGGGTTCTACCATACCCACATCCAGTAGTTCCAGCTCTCTCCCAGGGGTAGATGAGGACCTTTCTCTTCTTTCCTTACCAACGACTCCAAAACCTTTCTTAGATCCCCTTCAGGAGGGTGCCAGATTGGAGGTGGGTGTGAATGATGGGGGGAGGCAGAGGTTGGGCCTGGAGGACTGCAGGACTCTGAAAGACCCTGCCTTTAACAGTGTGACCTCGCTGCCTCTGTCCCGTTCTCGCTCAGCAGACAACGAGCGCCGGCGCTTCTCTGCTTCTGAGCTAATTTCTCGTCTTCAACTCTCCCAGAGGAAAAACTCTTTTACCCTAAAGCTAGGCAAGTCTCTTTCTGCTCGTGTGGCCTCCCGGGACCGCCACCTGTCTGGAAACCTCAGCTCAGACTGTAAGTGACTCATCAAGACTGATTAGCCTAATGAAAGACTTTATTGTTTAAGTTTTTTCCTGTGATGTCATCACACCCCAGTGCTATATTTTCAGCTCTATTCCTTTTGTATACTTTCTCCCTCCCTTGTCTGTTTGTAGACAAACCCAGTTCCAGACATCACTTCTCAGGGGGATCAAGTGACAGTGCGCCACATTGTCCAGTGGGGTCTGCACCACCTCTGCCCTCTGCTGACTGTAATCTGCCACAGCAAAGGAGAAGTTCTAAGCAAAGGTGGCTCTAAAACTCAGATAAAGATCAAAAGCAGTGAGTAGAATATAACCGTTAACATTTTAACATTTAACATTTAACATTTCTATTGTTTTTATTTTCAGTATGAGAAAGGTTTCCATTGATGAGGATGGAGAGAGTCCTCCTAGTAGCTCTAAACGCCTGTCACGCTTCTTGCCAAACTGTAAGTCCAAAATACAATAAATGTGAAATTTGATACATATACAGTATATAGTATTATTTACCAGTTTTCTCTTCCTCTCTCTCAGTAATCTTGTATCAGGAATACAGTGACGTTGCTATAAACAGAGATATACAAAGGCAGCAGGGGGCAGAGCCAGGAACCGATGAGGAAAGAGGAGACTCTGTGTCCACTGGCAACCTGTCTCCATCCAGTTCATTCCGCTCATCTCGAGGCTCCGCCTTTTCCCTTTGGCAAGATATTCCTGATGTTCGTTCCAGTGGACAACTTGACAACTTCAGCAATGAAGAGCGTAAACTACAGGAGGTGACTCCAAGATTCAGAAAGTCTGTTTTTATTTTTATTTTTTGGCGGGGGGTTATCAACCAACACATTTTGCTGAGAAAGAAACAATTCATTTTATCTTGACTTGTTTTCTCATTTCAGGCCAAGTTTGAGTTGGTGACGTCAGAGGCCTCATATATACGCAGCTTGTCTATTGCAGTTGATCATTTCATGATATCTCCTGAGCTGTGTGAGTGTCTTGGGGCACAGGAGAGGCAGTGGCTCTTTTCCAAACTGCCTGATGTAAAAGAAGTCAGTGAGAGGTGAATAAAGAATAACTAAAATTGTGCTTTTTTTTTTGAAAGAGTAAGCCTTCTTCAGAGATGCAAACTATCCCTATTTCAATTCTCCTCTTGTCCACAGATTTCTTCAAGATTTGGAGCACAGGTTAGAAGGAGACATTCTGCGTTTTGATGTGTGTGACATTGTTCTTGACCACTGTCCTGCACTGCGGAGGGTTTATCTGCCTTACGTCACCAATCAAGCCTACCAGGAACAGACCTACCAGCGGCTATTGTAAGCAGTCTTTTACTGTAAAACTGCTATCTAACAAGCATAACAATTATTGCAATATTGCTGTTTAAGAGGTTTATTATTTTGCTTTTTTGGTGTTTTCTTAGGCAAGAGAATCCCCGTTTCCCTGGAATTCTTGCCCGCCTGGAAGAGGACCCAATATGCCAGAGGCTGCCTCTTACATCATTCCTTATCCTTCCTTTTCAAAGGATCACACGCCTCAAAATGCTAGTGGAGGTATTCCATCATGCACATCCAAATGTGATAGTGATAGAGGGCACAGTCTCTATCTTTTAAATTTTGCACAGCTATCTTAAAAGTTGAAGACTCTTATCAAGCTTTAGAGCCAGGCTTACAAAGTTAATCAATTAAACTATCTTGTGGTAATGAACTGTGTCCATTATAGAATATCCTAAAGAGAACAATGCCTGGATCACGAGATGAGGACACTGCCACCAAAGCACTTAATGAGCTCAAAAAGGTGAGTAAAGTAAGAGAGGACCATGTTTTTGGAGTATATATGAAAATGAAAACTTAATCTGGTCTGTTTCACTAGATAATAAAGGAATGTAACTCCAGTGTGCAGTCCATGAAGAGGATGGAAGAACTAATTCATCTAAACAAGAAAATTCACTTTGAGGGGAAGGTATAACATTTAGCATTAATTTTAATGTTTACTTACATACGTACTGTACTGTATATCATATAGGGGCATCATGAACCAATTTTTATTTTTTTATTGAGGTGCGAGTGGCAGCACTGGCTCACTTTGTGCCATTCACAAAGTATGATGCGACCAATAGGGGATTTTTGACTACTTAGTTCTGTCCATAAACGTTTTGCAACTGAAAGGTGCATTTTGAGGGTCTAAATGTCACACAATAAACATCACATGACTAAATTTTATTAAAAACTTTACTTACAATAGTTATCAAGTATACAAAATAATTAATTGCTTTTGGAAGTTGCATTCAGAAATCAGTTTGAATAAAATGTTTTCATATTACTGGCTAGTCAGTTTATGTGTTTGTTTTCTTTTATTTTAGATTTTTCCTCTCATCTCCCAGTCTCGTTGGTTGGTCAAACATGGTGAACTGCTAGAAGTGGACACGCAGAACTTGAGTATTTCTGGGTCCAAGTTTAAACTTACCACTCGGCCCGTGTACCTTCACCTGTTTAATGACTGTCTTCTGCTGTCCCGAAGGAAAGAGTAAGTCTAATGGGAAAGGAAAAAAGATAAAATTATAAAACTAACAAATGTGTACTTTAAAGTGTTAGTTCACCCAAAAATTAAATTAGCTTGTGTTTTACTCACCCACGAAGCATCCTAGGTGTATATGACTTTCTTCTTTCAGACGAATCCAGTTGGAGTTATATTAAAGGGATGGTTGATTGTGATTTCACTTTTTTAATGTTAGTTAGTGTGTAATGTGGCTGTTGGGGCATAATCAATATCTGCAAAGTTGCAGCTCTGAGAGTTCAATGCAAATGGAGATATCGTCTTTTTAAAATTTTGTAGTTTAATGCCTACAAAAAACAGCAGGTAAAGGACTACAGCGAGCTTCTTCCCAGGTCCGTTATGTCCCAAACCCAGATAAACCCCACACCTGGGAACACGCAACAAAGGGGGCAAGGCCATGCTGTGCTGCTTTAGAGAAGAGGAAGAGAAAACTAGGGGTGCACGTAAAAATCTGTTCATATATGAATCGTGATTCTGTCTTCTAACGATTATGATATATAGCCCTTCTCTGCATCTCTCTCTCTTGCTCTCTCTCTCGTCAGCTCAGCTCCAAAAAACTGTTCCATTTATACACTTATTTTCACATAGCAATAAGATGCATTATACATGGACGTGCGTACGGTTGCTGTACTGTATTAAAGCTTTAATTAGAATAAAACCATATATTAAAAGCTAACAGAAGCAGTAGTATTTACAAACAACAGCATATCTAAAAGTATGAGACAACAACAAACAAACATACCATTAAGAGCTCTGCTTGCACAGGTTCTGTGCGATCCTCTTCATTGATATCCTCAATCTGGCTCAAACTGATAAGCAATATAGAGGACTTCATTGTTTACAATCAGTGTTGGGAAGGTTACTTTGGAAATGTAATAGGTTACAGATTACAAGTTACCCTGTTTAAAATGTAATAGTAGTGTAACTTTTTCAATTACTTTATTAAAGTAATGTAACTAATTACTTTTGAGTACTTTTTGATTACTTTTCTAAATTTGTGAAAATTAAAGAATAATAAATAAAAGCATATACATCAACTTAAATACAGTTATCTAATAAGCATGTGACGTATTCTGTGTAATAAACTCCTGAAACATTGGTGTTTTTTTTAAACTGCTGTCTCTGTATATGATGATAGTTTTCTCAAAATAAGTAAAATGCACATGAAGTGACACAGAGCAGTTCTAGAAATTATGTTTATGTGCTCGTGTACTCCTATATTGAGGCAGCAGAGGTTGAAAACACTGCGAGCTTCAGTAGGCCTATGTGTAGTAAATGAAACCATGTCTTTGCCATTAATTTACAAGAAGGGCAGACTGGGAAAAAATTCTGAATAATTCAAACTTATACAAACAAATTCATGGACAAAACTATTTTTTGTGTGGACCTGACATAAAAAAGGTTTAAATCTTTAATTTGAGGACATGCAAAATAATTAAAAGTTATCTCCTGAACTGCACCTTCACTTCCATTTTTCTCTTCAGGCTCTTTATTTTGCTCTGTTATCCATCTCTCTCATGACTTTAATACTCAAGATTGAACAAAACTATACTTTACAATACAATACTCTACAATACTACAATATCTTTATAGAAAAATCCTAATACTGTACATGAGTCATGTTTTTTCCCTTACAAAAATTAACCTTGCTTTTATTAGCCTATATAAAAGTAAAATAACCTTGTTTTATTTTTTTTTATTTTTTTTTGCAAATGGATAAATAAATACATTTGTAAAATAATTTTACATTTTTGGTTATCACAGTTAAACAATAGTAACCATTTTCTCTGGATTTATAGTTAAATATTAAAATGTTAATTTTCGTAAGGGTTGTGGTGTTGTCTGTCGTAGCTCCCCCTAAACCTATAAAAAAATAGGAATTTCTTTTCAGCTAAATTACTACTGTAACATCACAACAGATAATAATGATGTCCTTTATATAGTATTTTGAGTGATGTCTGATGAGCAACGTGCTGCTGCTTGATTAAATAAATAAAAAAAAAAGACAAAAAGGCATCTTTACAGATGAAACTGACCTGAAACCCTGAACAGTAGTTCAGCTTCTCTGCTCCAGCAATCCTCTCTTCCTCCCTCTCTCATCCTCTCTCTCTCTCTCTCTCTCTCTCTCTCTCTCTCTCTCTCTCTCTCTCTCTCTCTCTCTCTCTCTCTCTCTCTCTCTCTCTCTCTCGCATTGATTACTCTGAGTCTGATCCAAACCGTTTGGCGGAGGCGCGGAGAGCGCGCGCGTCATGACTAACAATTCATGATTTATTAGAGATTTAATTATCAAATGGCAAAAAAAAAAAAAAAAAAAAAAAAAAAAATTATCAAATGGCGGATTCGCAAATGATCGCTTTAGTACATTCGGCAGGCAATTATACAATAATGATATTAAATAGTGGGGCAAAATCGGCTGCCAGGTCACCGGGAATTGTCCCGGTTCTCCCGGTGTCCAGTCCGCGCCTGATTTCCACAGACACGCAGAACGTGCAGGAGTCATATATTGCATTTTTGGGGCTTTATATTAACATACACTAGTCGATGTCATGTTTTGATTCAAGTGTACTGACCTACTTTTGATTTAGTCATCCAAAATGTGGGATATTCCGTCCGCGTTAGGCATTTCGTTTTTATGACTGGATTCTACGAACCAGAGTGTGTTTCCGCATCCCGGAAATTATTAGGGCGGTATGTCTCAGAATAGTCAGTGCAATTTGGGAAAGAAATCAGTTAAATCTGTATGTGGATGTGTGTAAATATTCAAATGTAATCCACTTTGTAATCGTAAAAAAATTCATAAGTAACTGTAATTTAATTACTCATTTTTTCTTAGTAACTGCAACTAAATACAGTTACAATAATTTTGTAATTAAATTACGTAACGCCGTTACATGTAACTAGTTACTCCCCAACACTGTTTACAATACAACCGGAGCACATCCTGAGCTTGAGGGGCCGGGATGTTCAGACATGTTCTAGAGGTGGTTTAGAGAACTACAACACACTGAGCCAGCTGACCAATCTCAGCCCATCGCATATTTCTGAGTAAGGGGCTTCATAAAAACAGGAAATGATCGAGGCGTCTGTCAGAGAAGGGACATATCGGTATGGAATAAAGGTAAATTATGTGAAAAATAATGTTTTTTTTTTTTAAACGAAGCATTAACATGTTAGACTGCACCCCATAAACACAATCAAACCTAGAAAAAACCCAGTCAACAGCCAGGATAAAAATTATTCTGGCTATTCCAAGCTCTGTCATTGCAGTCAGTGGGTGTTGCAGTTGAACTGTCCACATGTTGCCAAATAAAGCTCACACATTCATAATAAAACATTCATGCTGCAGACGGATCCAGGGGATGAATAAAGTCCCCTGTAGTGAATCCATGTGTTTTTGTAAGAAAAATATCTAAATATCTAAAATATCTAATATATCATATTTCAAAAGTTTTTATACACTTTTCTCTCATTTATGTTATCTGTTATATGCAGATCCGTTCCGGCTGATGATGCAGTATGTAATATGCACAGAGAGTGCTCCTCTGAGACATGCTACTCGTGAGTTTGTTTATAGGAGCAAAGGAAGCAAAGTTTCTTTACTTTAGCAAAGAAGAACCAGTCTCTATTGGTTTATATGGAAATCCTGCAACATTTTTCTTTACAAATCCTCAATTTGTATTTCTAATTCATGACTGCCATTTTGTTTTGTTCTATCTCCACATTCGTCACTAATCACGTCTAACTGTTTCAGTGTATGACAGTCAGCATAAGTGAGAATTTTTTTTTTATCAGGTTTGAAATATGGATATTATTCTTACAAAATCTCATGGATTTGCTACAGGGGGCCTTTATTCATCCCTTAGAGCTGTCTGCGGCACATTTTATTATGAATGCGCAAACTTTATTTGACGACTTATGGACTGTTCAGTTGAAACACCCACTGACTGCAATGATATAGCTTGGAATAGCCAGAACAATTTTAATATAACTCCAACTTGATTCCTCTGAAAGAAGAAAGTCATATTTACATTTACATTTATTCATTTAGCAGACGCTTTTATCCAAAGCGACTTACAGATGAGGAGAGTGGAAGCAATCAAAAACAACAAAAAGAGCAATGATATATAAATGCTATAACAAGTCTCAGTTAGGTTAACACAGTACACCTAGCATGGGTCATATACAACTAGGATGCTTCGAGGGTGTGTAAAACACAGTCTAATTTTAATTTTTGGGTGAACTAACCCTTTAATGTCCAATGCAGTATCTGGATTCTTAAGCAAAACCAGCTAAAAACCTTGTTTAGATGATATTACTCTGCTACAAAATCTGTCCCCTTTCTACCCTGTCACAGCACGTGGAAATTTATGGTGTTTGTACATGCAAAGATTGAGGACCTCAAGGTGAAAGATCTAAGCCAGAAACTTCAGGGAATCTCAGGCTTCATCTTCTATCTGCAGTTATGTGAGGGCCAACAGTTAAAACACCAGATTCTGCTCAAGTCACCCACAGAGTGAGTACATTCACAGCACTCTCAAATATTAACATCCAAAATCCAGTCACTAAAAAAAAGATCTGAGCGTTCCTAGAAATTGAGCCACACCAGGAAATATGTCCTAACAGGATGCATAAAATGAAGTTTAAAACGGAGTCAAGAACATTTTGTTTTATATGTAGGAGCAGCAAACAGAGGTGGATAACAGCCATGTTTCCCTCCGTTCCAAAGACAGCTATTGAGCAGACCAATGAGAATGATGGTGTGTAATTTCTTTGTCTCCCTCCTGTCATGCATTTCAGATTTATCTACATTTAAAAGTTAAAGCTGTTATTTAAATGGTATGTAGAAAGTGAATTGTGGTTGGTAGCATTAGATGGATAATCACCAAGTTAGGCTGCAGTGTGTACCAGATTGTTCAGATACTTTATGATGAAAGTCAAAAGTTTGGCAATGTTAAAATAAGCAGTTTGGACTGTTCGGCCTAACATACAAAGTCATCAGTTATTTCACTGACATAACATTGAAAAAAAGTGGATTATACAGTTCTGCTCAAGAATATCCTGTTTACTTGTGAACTAAGTACCTCAAAAAGAAAAAAAAAAAAAAACTCTAATGAGGATTAGTTCACCCAAAATTGGAAATTGTCTCAGCATTTACTCACTATCATGTACCTGTACGACCATATGGATTCTGTTGAACAAGAAGTTTTATTTTTTTTAATATACCAATTCTAACTATTAACAAGTTGCTTATTAGCATGCCTATTATTAACATATTGGGCGTTATAAGTAATTAGTACTTATAAAGCAAATATTCTGCATGACCATATTTTACATCCCTAATCTTACACAACACCTAAACTTAACAACTACCTTACTAACTATTAATAAGCAGCCAGTTAGGAGTTTGAGGCAAAAATTAGTTACTTGTTTCGAGAACTGAACCTTAAAATAAAGTGTGACCAAAATATTTAAACTTAATGTCTGCATTTGTCTGTATAGATCTATCTCAAGTCCAGTGCATCAAGAGCTACCAGTCTCAGGAGCATGATGAGTTAACGCTGGAGAAGGCAGAAATCCTTCAAGCTGTAACAATTACAAGTGATGGTAAGGAAAATAACTTCCTCTGGCTACACTTAGTTTTTTCCTTTGAAAAAGAGAAGCTGGAGGATTGCAAATAACAGATAAATGACGCTTTATGTTTTCAATTCACAGGGTGGGTAGAGGGGATCCGGTTGTCGGATGGAGAGCGGGGCTGGTTCCCCAAAACTTATGTGGAGGAGATCACAAGCCGCAGTGCTCGTTTGCGAAACCTCCGTGAAAACATTCGCATTAAATGTGTCTCACAAAAATTAGAGGGAGAGACTCTCTGAGACCTTGAAGTATGGAACATAGTTTTACTTAAAGGGTTAGTTCACCCATAAATTTAAATTAGCCTCTGTTTTACTCACCCTAAAAAGCATCCTAAGGGTATGTGACTTTCTTCTTTCACACAATCATCCAATCGTAGTTATATTAATAATTGTCCTGGCACCTCCAAGCCTTTCAATGGGGGTAAACCATAGGGCTAAAAAGTGTTTATTACATTCTAAATATCGATATTTATCATACAGAAAAACATGGATTCGCTACAGGATGCCTTTATTCACCCCACGGGTGCTTCTCCACCCCAACTCCTTCCTGAAATCACCATATATGGAGCTGACAATGCCTAGTTTTACTATGCATAACCTCATCTGAATATAATTTCTATGCATATTCCCATTCACGTGACACCATATTTAACACCGTTAAAGGTTCAAGACATTAAGGAAATATGAGATATGGACTATAAATGCTATTTGTGCCATACACAATTTTTATTGCTAAAAATCATCCCTAGCTCTTCCTTGTTATTTTTTAGCATAAATATATAAAAATAAAAATCCCTAAAAACAAAACTGTTTAAAATAGTTGTCAGATAAATATTTTAGAATATAGTTTGTCTCATTCCTTTCCGGCCGAATAGTATTTCAATTGCTTTAAACTATTAAAATAACATTTAATTTATCCAGTTTTGCTGATAAGGTGAACATCTTTTAGTTTTTAGCCTATATTTATTGCAGTGTAAATAGAATTGTCTGACTCTGCGAGTCACTGACAAAGTAGCCTATTTTAAAAAGAAAACATGCAAATTACCATTTTCTTGTTGTATCCTTCAGATACAGTGGTATTTTTCATAATGTTGTAGAGTTAACTTCACACGAAATTAACACCTCCGTGGCAGCTGCGGTTGTACAGTAAGCTATTATCATTGGACCTATTCAAACCGGACAATGGAACATTCGATGACTGAATCCAGCAGTGTCCCCCATAATATCGAAGTAAGTGCACATCATCGATCATTGTTCTCACTAAAATATTTTCGCATAGAATGAGATCTGCAGTTTAGTTTAGATGAATTATTGTGCATCTTTAGCACTCCTCGCTGTCATTAAAACAGCGTGCAACAGGAAAAGTGATCAAGCGCATCCACTAAATATGTCTAAATTCATATAATTTTTGTTTAACTTCTGCATAATGAGTTCATGTATTTTCAGTGCTTATATCCACTAATGAGAGTGGAATATTTAATGTAAATGTGTATATTGAAATGAAAACAGATTTTAAAATCTTTCCTTACTTCATTACTTTTCTCACGCCAGGAAAAAGAGTGCGTACGCATGGTCTAGAATGTCCGTAAGGTGCGTACATATTTATGCCAAGTTTATTTTTGATAAATCCTGATATGTGCGTACAAAATTGCATATGCAATTTCAATGCCTATTTTGTGTGTACGCAACGTTTATAAATGAGACCCCTGAACTGTTGATAACCAACACCCACTTGGGAGGTTTGAAGGGGCCAGGTAATATTTCAGTATAACTCCGATTGGATTTGTCACATATACCTAGGATGGTTTGAGGGTGAGTAAAACACACATTTTTGGGTGAACTAACACTTTAAAGCATGTTGCATCTGCTTTAACAATCCAGAGTAAATTTGTACATCACTGCAAATTTGTGTGAATATTACTTGGCTAACATTTTAGCTTTATTAAGGTATGCTGTAAAAATCTAAACTATGCATTGCATTTATGGAGGATAAAAAGTACCACATGAAAAAAATCTATTAATTTATTAAACTGAAAATAATAGTGTAAATAAATCACTTTGCAAAGTTTTTCAAATGTAATTAAACATATTTAATTATTAAAATCATGGTTGAATATTAAGATAAAATAATGTATAAATTAAATTTTACAAATGATTTAAAAAAATTGTTTTACATATCTATTTTCATTTTAATGAATTATTGATTTCATCCTTATTTGATGCTACTAGTCCTCCTTAATCAATTGATCTATCGGTAAGCCCCACCCCATTAGTTACTGTTGCTCCCTCGAACAAACATACAGAGTTGCTCACTGTCTTAATGACATCTGTCATTGTGAAAACCTTGTCCCACTGTGTTTTTGCACAATTTAAACACAAAAGGACCACCATTCAACTGGGAATTAAATATTCCATGGACACTGGGTAACTCAAGCAAGGGTTTACAGATCACAATGCAAGCGGGAGAAGCCTCATGTCATGGTCGTCATGATCTCGGATGACAACATGCAGGATCAACACGGTTCATGTATTGCAGGGTACAGTTAAATTAGTGTACATTTAACCAGTTTAATATGGAGAGACATTGAAATGTAGACCTTCGTTTATGCTGAGCTGTTTTTGACCTACACTGTACATTATATGAGAACAGTTTGCTATTTAGACTTGTACGTTAGCATGGACTCACTAACTTTACCGTTAGCTAGTTTTAACCAGAGATACCTTGCTGAAGTACAAGATGACATTAATTTTCTGCTTGAGCAGCTGAAAATTGTATCTTAATGAGTGTATGACAACAAGAAAATGAAAGCTTTTTCTTCATTGGGATTGTTGTTGAATGCTTATGGACATTTTGCTTTGTTTTGTTTGGGTTTAGAAAATGTAATAAATTCTGTTGCCCATCCTCTCAGGATACCTGGAAAAAGTGTTACAAGTACCACAGGCAGATTGTTTTCTAATTGTTGTGGCATAAACACCATTAAACCAATGTGAGCTTCGGATCTTCCAATGTTTCTCTATGGTGCTGAAACCTAAAGATGTCCGAGTTCTGCACTCCGTGCAACTGATACTCGACTGCCATTGGCTCCTCTGTGTTCAAGGGGAGGGGCTTACCGATAGATCAATTAAGAGTTTTGCACTTCAGGATTTAAGTATCCCTAGCTCTTCAAGTGATATTACTTTGGTTACTTTCTATGGCTCGCTTGCAAAGAAATGCATATGTTGTTACTGCATGTAGTGTGCTGCGCTTTCTGACAGTCCATAGACGAACAATACTCAAAATACAGCTGTCCTAGGCTCACAATGTGGGTGGATGAAATCTGGATATGTCAGCTGTTGAATTGTTTAGCAAAATAACAAGATCCAATTTAAATGGGTTAGTTTTAGGTGGTATAGCAGCTATTTCACTCTAAAAGTCTAGAAGGACTTCTCTCTAACTTTCTGGGTTAAATAAAGTGCGATGTCTTGTTAGCAGATTCACTGAACAGCCACACAGTAAAGATAAACGCTCGCTTTTACTATTGAAAAATTTGAACAAAATTTTGGATTTTTTTTTAATGATGTTGCTGTTGCAAAATAAATATTAGTTTATTCCACTCGTCTTCTGTAGAGTACTGGCATAATAACAAGAAGTGTTTTCAAATAATGAGCATTATTTATGTCAGTGATACTCCTGTTTGTGTATTTGTTGTTTTGGTAAAGCAGATTTTGTGGGCAGTTTCTTTGTGGAGTACTGATATCCTGAGCATGTTAAATCACATCTGAAATATAATCCTTAATGGTGACTTTGTAAATAAATAAATAAATAAATGCATATATTCTAGCTGAAAGTGTCTCAAGGGTCTGTATGAGACCAATACCAAAAAAAAAAAAAAGCTGAGCTTTTCATTTGTGTGTAATGTTAACCTTACTGTAACCATGATTCCCAGCCACGTATGCACACAGCTACAACAAAGCATGCCTCATAAACATCAGTTTTATTCCAGGCTCACCTCATATCCCATAGGGCAATAAAGCAGTTGGGTAGCAGATAAACAGAATAGTTTCTTTGTCACAGCTGTGACAAAACCTTGAATGGTTTCCAACTGCTGTAAATCAGAGGTGAAAGGCTGCAGAAAAGAAGCCGCAGTTAGAGACAGATTTGAGACCGGCTGCAGAGGCCCAGGAATGCATTTCTAATTAAAGGCATTTATAATAGTAAAACATTTCGTATCGATTTTAAATAATGCACTGTACTTACAGTTTTAGTAGCAAAGTAGTACAAGTTTGCAACAATAATTAGCTACTGTATCTATCTAGCCCCTTTAGAAACTGAAAAAGTAGTAGTGCGTGCACACACACACACACACACACACACCTTGTAAATATATTTTTGCTATTTTATTAAAAAGTTAACATAGGTATATCGGTAACAATTAAAATTTTAACACTATATCAAATGATGAGATTTGTTGTGTTTTGAATCAAATCTTTATTTGTAAAAGGCAAAAAGTTGATCATACTGATTTCAAAGTTAAGGATTCATTAGTTTGAATATATATAATTGAACCAAACACACATCCCATGTATCGGTAGTCACGGCACATTTTTGGTTGTGACAGTAATGTTTTGGTAGCCACCACATAACATTGCAGAATTTTAAGTAGCATTCAAAAACACTACTAAAATACTAAAAATGTGCATAACCTTACAAAGATTTTATTAATTTCCCCAAAAATGATTATGTGTTCTCTTTTGTCAGTACTGAAACAATGGTGACATGCTTCGGTCATAATTGTTACAGTAGTTACAATTTTAGATACAATACTTTTGAGCACATCTCAAATATGCTAATCAGCACATGGTTAGCTATCACAGTTATGAACGGTTGAAACAATGGAATAAAATGCTTAATTTATTTCAGTATTGTTTTTATATTTGAAATTTAGGGGTTAAGGTTTATGACAACCATCTCCCAACTGAAAGTACCCAGTAATTGATTTTACGTATATTAAACACTGATATTTTAATATACCTCAGATTTCAGATATTAAAATAATTGTATCTCAGCCAATATTGTCATATCCTAACAAACCAAACATCAATGGAAAGCTTATGTATTCAGATTTCAGATGATGTATAAATCTCAATTTCGAAAAATGTACCCTTATGATACCCTATTGTTGTCCTGGGTCACACACACACACACACACACACACACACACACACACACACACATATATATATATATATACGTATCTATGTGTATGTTACTACTGTTACAGTTGCTAAATATATTGTATATAATATATAGGGCGAGACTTGGTTCGTTGGCTGTTGATTGGATGCAGGGAGATATTAATGTGAGCTTGTAGTCTAAGAAATGGACGGGGTTGAAGCAGACTAAATGAAGTGCATCAAACGTCACCAGAAAGAATGTCATATGAATGAATAGTTGACAATAAATAAATAAGATGCATTTAGAAAATAGATTTTCATGTCATGCTGACTTTTCCCTGCTACTGTAGCCTAAAGAAGAAAATGTAAATGACCTATGTAAAATAAAAGAAAAAAAAAAAAATAATGCTACTCTTATGAGTCCAATGTCCGATCTTCAGCAAAGTTACTAGACAATCTTCAGACCAAACCATATGAAAGTTATTGAATGGATTTTTGAGTCTTAAGGGGCATTTTTGGATATAACACTATACCAATGCCAGTGGCTAAAGGGAAATAAGGTGGAATCTTCTCAATGTATTTGTGTATTGAAATAAAATTTCATAATTTGCAATGCTACTCTTTCCTAAGGATACCTGCTTTAGAGCTGATCATAAAAGGCCCAAATTCATAACTCCGCAGCCTTTGGATTATTTGCATGATAACCATATTTCTGGCATATTGCATGTTCACCATTTTTCATTCTATTTGAATCTGTCTTTTTGAATTACAACAGCAGTTGGCAACACAACATAGCAGTGTCTGGAGCGGGTCCATATTTTGGCTAGTAGTCAGAAGGTTAAAAGTTTAAGTCCTACCTGGGGTGATGCTGAAGTTGTTACCTATGCTGTTGTAGACTCTGCATCACTCCGAGTGCCATGTTAGCTTATAGACAAAATAAGGGTTCATTGTGGCTACGTAATTGCTAAATGCAGGTATATTTTGTTTCCTTATCTTCTTATACTGTTCCATTAAATCGAACACCACAAGATGCCAGAACAAAACAGAATCCTTAACAAGCAGAATAGACGCAATGATTTACATAGCTATTGTACCCTGCTGCGATGCATGTCATGGGGTATGAGGCCATTTTAATGATTAGGGGATTTTGTGCCCTTTCTTTTCTGATTGTACAAACCATAGACTGTGGTACATACTGTACACAACACCACTGCCCTCCGCTGACAGTAACATGCAAATACACAGAAAGCATCCCAGGGCAGTCTATGGTAACCAACACCCACTTGGCTTGACGAGGAATATCGTAGGGTTGATAACCCATTCTTTTGAATTTTTTTCATCATACTATGATAGCCCTATGAAAATTAACCACAAAACTAAGGTTAATTTGTGGTGTGTGTGTGTGTTTTGTAGTATAACCATGGTTAATTTTCATAAGGGGAGGCTGAAAGACTTTGCATATTCCTTATTAGTCCACCAGTAGTTCACATAGTGCAACTCTAGCGATCTATGTAGAAAATTGTCGTGGAAACTAGCTTGTATAAACCGTAAGTGTGTAAACGTAACAATGATTTGAAAGACACGTACACCTGTATGATTTCGATGTGATGGACGGCATCTCCTGGAAAGACACGGGAATTTATTAGGCGCAATCTCACACTGAGTGAAGAAAACATATTTTGGACATGTACACTCGTTCTTGCGGTGCATTATGGGGTTTAATACCCTAAAGTGCGCTAGATTGTGAGCGTTATCGTTTCCGATACCAATAAAAATCACTGTTTCCATAAATTGTGCACGATATTATGTGTATGGGGTGAATTCATACACAGCCTATTGTCAGGGTCAATGTTTAAAAGTAGCCACTATTCATGTGAATCCCAAAAAAACCTTTCCACTGCATTTCATTGCTGTCATTAAAGGACCTGCTGAGATCATTTCAGTAATCGTCTTGTTAACTCAGGTGAGAATGTTGACGAGCACAAGGCTGGAGATCATTCTGTCAGGCTGATTTGGTTAGAATGGCAGACTTGACATGTTAAAAGGAGGGTGGTGCTTGAAATCATTGTTCTTCTATTGTTAACCATGGTGACCTGCAAAGAAACGCGTGCAGCCATCATTGCGTTGCATAAAAATGGCTTCACAGGCAAGGATATTGTGGCTACTAAGTTTGCACCTACAACCCGAATTCCGGAAAAGTTGGGACGTTTTTTAAATTTTAATAAAATGAAAACTAAAGGAATTTCAAATCACATGAGCCAATATTTTATTCACAATAGAACATAGATAACGTAGCAAATGTTTAAACTGAGAAATTTTACACTTTTATCCACTTAATTAGCTCATTTAAAATTTAATGCCTGCTACAGGTCTCAAAAAAGTTGGCACGGGGGCAACAAATGGCTAAAAAAGCAAGCAGTTTTGAAAAGATTCAGCTGGGAGAACATCTAGTGATTAATTAAGTTAATTGATATCAGGTCTGTAACATGATTAGCTATAAAAGCTTTGTCTTAGAGAAGCAGAGTCTCTCAGAAGTAAAGATGGGCAGAGGCTCTCCAATCTGTGAAAGACTGCATAAAAAAATTGTGGAAAACTTTAAAAACAATGTTCCTCAACGTCAAATTGCAAAGGCTTTGCAAATCTCATCATCTACAGTGCATAACATCATCAAAAGATTCAGAGAAACTGGAGAAATCTCTGTGCGTAAGGGACAAGGCCGGAGACCTTTATTGGATGCCCGTGGTCTTCGGGCTCTCAGACGACACTGCATCACTCATCGGCATGATTGTGTCAATGACATTACTAAATGGGCCCAGGAATACTTTCAGAAACCACTGTCGGTAAACACAATCCGCCGTGCCATCAGCAGATGCCAACTAAAGCTCTATCATGCAAAAAGGAAGCCATATGTGAACTTGGTCCAGAAGCGCCGTCGTGTCCTGTGGGCCAAGGCTCATTTAAAATGGACTATTTCAAAGTGGAATAGTGTTTTATGGTCAGACGAGTCCATATTTGACATTCTTGTTGGAAATCACGGACGCCGTGTCCTCCGGGCTAAAGAGGAGGGAGACCTTCCAGCATGTTATCAGCGTTCAGTTCAAAAGCCAGCATCTCTGATGGTATGGGGGTGCATAAGTGCATACGGTATGGGCAGCTTGCATGTTTTGGAAGGCTCTGTGAATGCTGAAAGGTATATAAAGGTTTTAGAGCAACATATGCTTCCCTCCAAACAACGTCTATTTCAGGGAAGGCCCTGTTTATTTCAGCAGGACAATGCAAAACCACATACTGCAGCTATAACAACAGCATGGCTTCGTCGTAGAAGAGTTCGGGTGCTAACCTGGCCTGCCTGCAGTCCAGATCTTTCACCTATAGAGAACATTTGGCGCATCATTAAACGAAAAATATGTCAAAGACGACCACGAACTCTTCAGCAGCTGGAAATCTATATAAGACAAGAATGGGACCAAATTCCAACAGCAAAACTCCAGCAACTCATAGCCTCAATGCCCAGATGTCTTCAAACTGTTTTGAAAAGAGAAGGAGATGCTACACCATGGTAAACATGCCCCGTCCCAACTATTTTGAGACCTGTAGCAGAAATCAAAATTGAAATGAGCTCATTTTGTGCATAAAATTGTAAACTTTCTCAGTTTAAACATTTGCTATGTTATCTATGTTCTATTGTCAATAAAATATTGGCTCATGTGATTTGAAAGTCTTTTAGTTTTCATTTTATTAAAATTTAAAAAACGTCCCAACTTTTCCGGAATTCGGGTTGTAAATCAACAATTTATAGGATCATCAAGAACTTCAAGGAAAGAGGTTCAATTCCTGTAAAGAAGGCTTCAGGGCATCCAAGAAAGTCCAGCAACCGCCAGGATCGTCTCCTAAAGAGGATTCAGCTGCGGGGTCGCAGTGCCACCAGTGCAGAGCTTGCTCAGGAATGGCAGCAGGCAGGTGTGAGCGCATCTGCACGCACAGTGAGGCGAAGACTTTTGGAAGATGGCAGGTGTCAAGAAGGGCAGCAAAGAATCCACTTCTCTCCAAAAAAAACATCAGGGACAGATTGATCTTCTGCAGAAAGTATAGTGAATGGACTGCTGAGGACTGGGGCAAAGTCATATTCTCCGATGAAGCCCCTTTCCGATTGTTTGGGGCATCTGGAAAAAGGCTTGTCCGGAGAAGAAAAGGTGAGTGCTACCATCAGTCCTGTGTCATGCCAACAGTAAAGCATCCTGACACCATTCATGTGTGGGGTTGCTTCTCATCCAAGGGAGTGGGCTCACTCACAATTCTGCCCAAAAACACAGCCATGAATAAAGAATGGTACCAAAACACCCTCCAACAGCAACTTCTTCCAACAATCCAACAACAGTTTGGTGAAGAACAATGCATTTTCCAGCACGATGGAGCAACGTGCCATAAGGCAAAAGTGATAACTAAGTGGCTTGGGGACCAGAATGTTGAAATTTTGGGTCCATGGCCTGGAAACTCCACAGATCTTAATCCCATTGAGAACTTGTGGTCAATCCTCAAAAGGGCGGGTGGACAAACAAAAACCCACTAATTCTGACAAACTCCAAGAAGTGATTATGAAAGAATGGGTTGCTATCAGTCAGAATTTGGCCCAGAAGTTGATTGAGAGCATGCCCAGTCGAATTGCAGAGGTTGTGAAAAAGAAGGGCCAACACTGCAAATACTGACTCTTTGCATAAATGTCATGTAATTGTCGATATAAAGCCTTTGAAACGTATGAAGTGCTTGTAATTATATTTCAGTACATCACAGAAACAACTGAAACAAAGATCTAAAAGCAGTTTAGTAGCAAACTTTTTGAAAACTAATATTTATGTAATTCTCAAAACTTTTGGCTACGACTGTACTGTCCTGAAAAGAAGAGGCAAACCCATAGGCTAAATAAAGAAAAGGGGTGACAGAGAGCATGACAAACTAGTAAATTAAAGGATTAGTTACCCTCTCTATCTGTTCTGTCCAATTGTCTAAAACTAAGTCATTACCAATTACTCATGAATCATTCAAAGATTGTTTGATGTCTTTGAAGAAAAAAAAGAAAAAAGAAAAAAAGAAGACAGCTCAGAGATATGAGACCCTGGAATTAATTACTAATTAAAACCATTTATAACATCACTTTTAAACATTTGGTATTCATTTTTTACATTTATACTCCCCACTTCAAAACAGATTTTTAGCAGATTTTATTATACTGTCTATTGAAGATACTTCTTCACAAGCAGTGAAGAGATTTGTTTCTTAGGAGTAAAATGCAACAGTAAAATGTTCATTCGTCATCAGCAGCTTTCATTGGGCACAATAGTTCACAGCCATTTTAATTTCCATCCGTCACATCCTCAGCTTCTGCGCTTCTTCGGTATCAGAGGTGGAGGGGTGTGATGTGGCAATGAATCTCCCACTTTATCAGGCTGTGGGAGATGGAAAAAAATATTTTAAATGTATTGTATCAGTAATTATTAGGATGCAGGCCCATTTCCGTCCTGTCGTAAACACTTAAGTTAATTGTTTCGCTGTAATGATCATTAGCTAAAATACAACGACTGTCTTGCCTGTTGTAACTGAAAGATCCAGCTTTGATAGTCCTCAGGGTAAGTACAGGAGACAAGCAGAGGCTCCATCAGTTCTCCTGGAAAACACATAATTTTAATCAGCTTGAAGATTACAACAGTTTAGAAAACACACTTGATGTTGAAAGTTGGTACTATGTGGCTTGAAATCTGTCAGCATGGTGCACAAAAGCTATGATGCGACATAAATCATAATTACCATATTTTTCATTAAAAAAGTGCCTTTAAAGGTCATTTACTATAACTTGGTGCCATTTCAAATCAATTTACTCTTTAACCATTTCAACAAAATTCAAGTGATAAGAGGAACGTACAGAAAATCCAGTCTGAGAGTGTTTATCATCACATGACTCTATTCTGAAGCTGAGTCACAAGCTTCTGTATGACTACCAAAGATCACTTGATTTGTGACTCTTATCTCAAAACATGAAATGTATCTAACTTTGGCTTTCTTGGGGTATATAAAAGATCAATACATCATAATATAGTATATCCTAAAATACCTCAGCAAACTAATGAGATAGCAAAACTAATGAGTAAGCCCATTGGTTTGGTGTTACGCAATAGTAATTTCTTGGTTCTCATGATAATTAATAGTGAAATGACTCATATGGCAGAAAATAATAGCATAGGTAAGTGCAAAAGTAGAGACCATTACCACATCCACCACTGAAGTCCAGCATGTGGTTAAAACGTTAACACAAAGTGACAATCTATAGCTAAATGTGCTTGTCAAAACAGAAGGGAATATTTTTCTGTCCCCCTACGAAGGTCTGTGGTTAGAAATACTGGCTCCATTCATTAGGGTCCAAGCACCGAAGGTGATTTTTTCTTTTGCCACAAGTCTATGGCAGCCCATAGAACCTCTTTGCCAGAAAGTTGTGAAATTTGGCACACTGATAGAGGGCAGTGAGAAAAGTTACCATAGCAAATTTGGAGTCTCTATCTCAAACTCTCTAGTGCCACCACGTCTAAACTTTCAAAATGTTTATGCTAATAACTGAACCGTAAACGACTAAATTAAGATTAAGATTTTTTTCCTCTGATTTCTTGACTCATGCCGAGTCGAAAAGACACCAAAATTAAAAAATGTTAAGGTTTATTTTTTTCGCTATTTTCAATTGTTCATAAAAACTACTTTTTCGAACTCATCCTAGGCCATTGAACCGATTGTCACGAAAATTGAACCAGATCATCTTCAGACCACGCTGGCAAAAAGTTATGGAATTCAAGTTGATTAGTCATACCGTTTTCAAATAGCACGTGAACGAATTCCACGAAAAGCATGCAAAAGTGGACGTGAGGCTATATCTCCGCAATGGTTTGGCCTATTGAGACCAAACTTGGTGTGTGTTATATCAAGCATGAACTGAGACTACCTGCAATGTTTCGGCGCTGTGCTTCCTAGTGGTCAGGAGATATAAAAAAATGCATATTTTTGCTTATAACTTCTGAATGCTTTGGCCAAAAATCACAACTGGTCTCTTTAGATTTGGTGCATCATGCAGAATCAAATGATAACCAGTTTTCCAATGTCAACAATTTTGGGTGTCGGCCATTTTGAATTATGTTCTAACATGCTGTATTTTATGAAAGCATTAGCGTATCTTTACGAAACTAATTACAAAATACCCTCATGGTACTCAAAAAGTTTGGGGGCACCGCCACCTTGTGGTCAAAAATTATGATGAAATTTTGAAAAATGTTAATAACACTTTTTCTTACATTAACCTATTGTAATCAGACTGATGTTGATAGATTCCTTGGATCATGATGAGAACACCGATACCAATTTTACCAATATTGGCTGAACTTCCTGTCCACCATTTTGAATCATGTTGACGACATACTTTTTCGAACTTCTCTTAGATCGTTGATCCGATTTTCACCAAATTTGGCTTGGATCATCTCCAGACCAAGCTGGCAAAAATGTTTGGATTTCGTGTTGATACACCAGACGTTTTTCGTTTAGCGCATGAACGAATTTGCTGGAAAGATGCCAAACTGCATCTGAGGCTGTATCTCTGCAAAGGTTGGACATATTTACATCAAACTTTGTATGTGGCATTGCCACTTCACACTGACCGTGGCACATCAATTTGGTAACAGTGTCACCTATTAAGTAATAAACCATTCATTAACCTTTGATTATGAAATTTCCAAAAATACTAATAACTTTTGATTGCATTAGCATATTGTAATGAAACTGGTCTCAAAATATTCCTTGGGCCGTGCTGACAACATACATACCAATTTTCGCAGAGGAAATCTGAACTCCCTGTCCATCATTTTGATTTATGTTAAAATCCTACTTTTTCTAACTCCTCCTCAACTGTTGGTCCAATTTTCACCAAAATCGAGTCAGGTCATCTCTAGACTGTGCTGAGAAAAAGTTATGCATTTCGTGTCGATTGACAGCACAGTTAAAAATTTTAGATATGGTGCCAAAATGAGTCTGAGACTATATCTTTGCAAAGCTTTGACATAATGACAATAAACTTTGTCTGCCATTGTCACCTCGCACAGAACACATTTAGATGATTTGATTACAGCGCCACCTATTGGTCAAAAGTGATAAGCCATTAAATCATATTACTAGAGGTTGAATTTATGATTTTTCAGCCATTTCAATTACAATCATCCTATAATTGCTTTTATTACTCGTTGCATGTGGTTTGTTGCTCCATGCCATGCTTAACTCCTAATTTTGCCACTGGAGTTTTTGGCCCTGTAATTGCTGCTTGGAGCTATATTTTTCATTTGGTTTTATACATATTAATTTATATACAAGTTACAGTTATGTCCAAGTGTTTCCTTGTGAAAAAGAGGTAGCATACTTTTAAAAAGAGTGTTATTATGCAGTGATACAGAAATTATATACTAATTTTAAAAGTTCAAACTCCATAACGTTTTAAGTCACGTAACAGCAAGTTAATTGCAATTATCTGAAACAATTTTCACTCAGAATTTGCTAGTAAATGTAACAAACATATAAGTAACACATTGAATTTAACTTGACATTTTTAAGTAGAATAACTGAAATAGCAAAGTCTTGCAAAACATACTCGAATGCTTTAGTATGTCAGGCAACACATCAAACTTCTTTAAAGCTCAACAAGATTAAAACTTGATTTAAAACATGTTTTAATGTTAAACATTTAATGTGACTATTTCAAAGTGCACTGTGTTTCACACAATTTGATTATCTGAATGTATTGTTTTTATATACTTAAAAATATAGATTTTAAGTACACTACAAGTGCTGATTAAATACAATTAAGCACACTTCTTTTAACAAGGGTAGTTTTGCAAAAATATAGCTGATCAGAAACATACATACTGTACCTGTGAGTTCAAACTCCAATCTGCCAGGTAATGCAGATCTTTCCATGGCTTTAATACTCTTCAGTGGCAGACGGCCCTTTAGTATAAAACAATAAAACTCAATAAGTGCTTTGATGTTGTATAAACAGTTTATTGTCACTTAAATGGAGGTCAAAGGATAATGATTCTGGTCAGAAGGTCTTTCAATATAGATGTATGTGATAAAGGAAAGTTACCCACTCTATTTTTAAAGGAACAGTATGTTTAAACTCCACTGTCAGCACTTTGTGACTTTTTAACTACGTTTATTTTTCAATCAAATAGGGTTCACCAACTGAGGCTGCCAAATACATTTCAATGGCTGCTGATAATGCAATGTTCTGTAGAGCTTATTGTTAAGTCAGCAAAATCTGCTTACTTCATATTTCACACGTACACGATGACAGTCCAGAGACAGAATGAGGAGGTCACATGGGAAGAGCACAAGCAAACGATCCTGAGGTCCGTGCAAACGCCGGTCCTGTTGTTTGAAAGAGGTCATTTTAGTGCCATGCTGAATTGCATGGACACCACAATCTATTTCTACTCTGTAATCTTACCTGTGTGTATACGTTGCTGATGTGCACCAGTGAAAGGTATCTGGGATAGCCCATGTGCTGAATGGGCGTCCCCTCCCATTGCAAGATGGGAGACCGCAGTAAGTACCTTTTAAGCTCCTCCCTCTTCCAGTTTTCATTACATGGCACCTGTAACAGTGAAAATAAAATGTAGAAGCAACATTTTTTAATGAGTTAGATCCTATATAGGATATATATTTCTGTATTAAAAAAAAGATTAAATAAGATCTACCAGGTATGAGAGAGCACTATGGGATGGGCTCAGCTGTTGCTTTAAGGATTTGCATCTCCTGTCCTCGATGTTCTCCATCCAGGCTTTTGTTTCAGCAGCAGTAGCACAAACGAAGATCTTTGAGTCCACCATAGGCCCTAGAGTATATCATAAATATACTTTAGGTGTACTATAATCAAAATATTTTGTGACCTCCAAATATTCATATTCAGGTTTCATTAAGTGATATTTTTGCTCTTACCGTTAATCTCAAACATATGTGGAGAACTGGTGTCCTGCTGTGAGATCAAACGCACCTGAATGGCTGAGAGAGGAAGAATGCCCTGTGACAAAACACAGATGTCAGTTTAGAGTATAGCTCATGCCATTAAATATTTGAGAATACTTATAAGAATCTTACCTCATAAATAAAATCATTATTAGAGCTGTCCAAATCGAGGATTAACAAATGGAAGGAAAATAAAACCAGATATCTTTCACTCATAGCCTGCAAATAAAAATAATATGCATTTAGTTGGGCATGCACATTAAAAATATTAATTTGGCACCAAACATTGAGTAAAATCTTTTTCAAAAGTCAGTAGCAGACTGGCACGTGTATGGTGTAGTATAATTGTTGAATTGTTACCTTTGTGTCTCCAGTGTGTAAATACACTGAAGATGAGTGGATAATGTCTCCATAGGTGTGTGGTGCCTGTCCTTCCCATTCTCTGATAGGCTGAGTGTATAGCCTATGATGGAGCTCCTTTTTCTTCAAGCTCCAAAGCACCAGCTGACAAACAGAAATACAAATATCACTTGGCTTTGTTATATGAAGAGCATGTAATGTTGATAAATGCACAGATCATTGTATTTATCATTATTAGTTTGTTTTTTAAACTGATAAAGACATACTTGTGAGTTGTTGTGTTTTGTTGTGTCCTTCACAGTAACAGAGACAGGATCTGGGTCCTTACACAGATGCAGATAAAGCCAGACATTGTATTAATCTAGATGTATATGAACCCATTACTTTTTTTATTTTGATACTTTAATGCACTTAAGCTAAACATCCCACAATGTTACTTCATTAAACAAAATGCTAACAATGCTATTTTCTTTCAAGCAAATGCCAGTCGGTTTGATATTTTGATTTTTAAGTGTCAAAATTTTTTTTCTTTTGTGGCCACTCTGTACTTTGCTTTGTTTTCTATTTGTCTGTGTTAATGTCTTTTGTGGAAACATAGCTACACCCTTTGTTACTTCCTGTTTACTGGCTTACCTCCTGCTTTGGGTGCTTCACAGAGGAACAGCGATGAGGACCTTCTTCTGTGCCATTCCTTGTAGAAAATTGGAGCCTGCTTTCAGCAAGACTCCAAATTCTGAAACAGCAGATGGCTAAAAACTGTCAAATCACTTTATCTTGCAGCATAACAGATGAGGATTAAAAAAATGGAATGCAAATTGTTGTGCAATCTGCACTGTGTGATAGATTTAGTGGGACAGAATTTTGGTCATGGCTGTTCCATACAAGAATCATGTTTGGCTGTTTTGCAAGTGAATCTTAATTAACTTTAAGGTTAAGCATGCTTTATTAATTTTTTTTTAACATTGAAGTTACATGGAACAATGATTTATCATTGTTATTTAATTTTTACTTTATTTTATTATAAATTATTTATTAATTGTATATATTAGCTTCATGTGGTAAAATAAAAAAATATATATATATTAGTTGTTGATTTTTAAGGTTCAGATCAGGTGAAAAAAATCTCCTTTATGTGATAGCCTCAATAATCTATATTTTAGCCTGAGTATAGTTTTCCATGAGTAAAAAAACAAAAGAAAACATGAAGGTATCCAATCTGGATACCACATATAACAAATTATCACCCCTATAGTCAGCATGAAGCCATTGCATTTATTAACAAAGAGCACTTTGACAAATATTTTATGAGGCTTGTTGCCTAAATGCTGCTTATTTCATTCCCAGACCCTCTGTTCCCACTGCTTTTACCCATGCTGCTTGCTGGGGAAGTGCCCAGACATAAGCAGTTTACTGTGGGTGGTGAATGACAAGCTGACACCCGCCATCTGATCCTTAATGTGCTCGACTCTATAAAATACACCCACAAAACACTTCCACAGGTATATTGCAAGACCACTGCCCACCTAAATGAGTGCTTTAACTTTATTATTACTCTAAACAGACAATGTTTTCACCCCGATGCATATTAACAAACTTTATTTCCACAGATTGGCCGTTGTCTGATCCCCGTTTTTCTGCTAGTTTGGCCACATAAAGCTTATGAGCTCTGATTAACTCCCACTCTAATCCCTACATAGTCACCTAATGAGAGGATTGAGGCTTCCAGCCCAGAGTAAGACACCAGACTGCTCAAACACACTTGGCTCCTTTAATTAGCTATACTAGTTGCATTAGTTCTGCCTCATTTGGTGTGTTAGAGGCTCTAATGAGATCTCAAGCTGCAAGTCTGCTGCCCATCCATGGAAAACACCACCATTGTGAGGGGTATAAAACAACTCAGACTTATACAAGAAGCTCAAGATGTTTCACACAGTTCACACAGATGTTTCACATCAGATACATTTCAGATGGATGGAATTGAAGCAGAAGAGTTTATGCTGAAAAAGGTGTCATTTTCTAGAAATAACTTGGTTGAAACCGAAACCGTCACATGTTTTCTCACTTTAAAGACCATTAGTCTTAAATACACTAAAATATAAACCCAACAAACATTGACAATGCTAGTGGATAGCCACTTCTGTTTTAACACGCACATGATTATGAACAACTATCCTACTAATTTCTTTTAAAATCTCTTGTGGTTTTCAAAATGTTATTTAACATTACCTAACTCTCTGAAAGAAGGAAGTTCTGCTAAGTATATTCTGCCTGCCCAAGAGCCTGGTTCCAACTAAACCGCATTTGCAAAGAAATTCTTACCCTGCATTGTCGATTTCCAGGAGTTCAATCTCTTCTGGGCCCACTTCATCAGTCCCCGTATGCCTCTGGGTCACACTGCAGCATCCCATAGCTTGTCTATACCTTACCTCTCCTTTCCACAAACACGTCTCCTCTAAACTACACACTGAGGGCCATCTGGTTACCCCCACACACCCCACACCCCTATAAGCAGGGTTCAAGAATGAGTTGCACAGGAGCCAGACATTTGAAAAGACACTGGATTGAAGCCGACAGATTCGAGTGAATGAAGAGGAGCAAGAGAGGTGTATGAAACTTTCGAGCCCAGCAGTTACACATAAATTCTGCACTATTCCTTCCTGTTGGTATCAGTGGTGACGCAGCAGCAGCCAACACAACTTCCTCACTTCACTCAGTTTCATCTGCGAGGGAACTTGAAAGCACTGAATATTTTGCTTTCGACTTTGATTTTACACATAGGGGATGAAAGCAGAATCAATAAAGCAAATCCCACTTAAGATGATTATGTCTAATGAAGTCAACACACAAGAGTAGGCAAAAAAATAGTCACAACAAAAAAATCCACAGGTGAGTTTGAAGACAATGTGTCTTTACTGGTATGGAGCATGTTAGTGAGTATAGAGGTCTAATCTGCATGGTGTTTGTTTTGTCGCATATGCCACAGATGGAGGAAGAAGGAGTGTCCTGTGGTTAAAAACACAACAGACAAAAAACCCAAGTGATTGTCTGAACTTCACTCAAAGAGAACATCAAATCACTTCTTTGAAGAAGTTATGGTAAACTGGTGAAAAAACAATTGATGGTGAAGAGCAGAAGCATCATATATGATTATCAGTTGTGAGGTAAGACAATGTAACCCCCCCCCCCAAATAACTTTTTATTTTTTAAGAAATACCTTTATAAACAAGGATATTAAACTGACCAATGCAACAAAAAGTTATATTTCAAAATAAATGTTAATGTGTCATGTGTAAATGTTCGTTTGAGAAGTGTATTCATCAGAGATTCCTGAAAAAAATAAAAAATAAATAAACCATAGTACCACGGTTTACATAAAATATTAAGCAGCACAACTGTTCAGTAGGAACAGGTGTAGGTTTTGAACGGAGTGTATTTTCACTTTGAGTTTCTATCTGTTGGCTATCAACGTTCCTATTTTACTCCTTTGAACCTACGTCTGATTTTGACATTCTCTTATATTTGCAATTCACCAAAATACACAACACTATTCACATTCATCAGATTAATTTGTTAACATACGTTTAACAGATTCACTTTAACTACATACACTGAAGCATTAACTCTTAAATGCGAAACTGATTCATGTGATATACTTCAGTCCATAACCAGGTGAACTGCATACGCAGCAATGTACATTACCTTTAAATCACACATGATATACCAGAAATCAGTTTCATTTCTTTCTCTTTGGCGATCCACCAAACAATTTGGAATGGTTCTCTTTCTTTGAGTAGTCCATTAGTTCAGTCCATATGCTGCCTGTATACTTGAAGCCATCCATTAACAATTTGCTTTAATTTTAGTCTGTATAGAGAGCAATCACACTATCCCTGACAAGCGCGCTGACAATAAAGTTCTTTTACCAACTATACGTCCCTTGAAGCAGAACCACGGATCGACGATGACAAGCTCTTTCTGTAGCTCCCTGGCTTAATAAAAGGAAAGACTCTTCTTCAACTGGTGATTCTAACACTTTATTTGCATGCTGGTCACATAAGATCACCGCATTGAACTGCTGGTTTCATCTGGTCAGAGGAGAACTGGCCCCATGACTGAGCCTGGTTTCTCCCAAGGTTTTGTCTCCATTCTGAACTCAGACAGTTCTGTCAGGCCAAAGAAGATGCTTACAAGAAGGGGGACAATGTCATGTATAAACAGACCAAATATACACTAGGAAAAGGAGATCAGAGTGGCAAAGAGGAATTATTCTGAAAAACTAAGGACCTCCAGCGACTCAATACACCATCCCCCAGCACTGTGGAGAGGGTGTTACACCAGACGGTGTTACACCAGCCTGTCTGAAATCCTGTGCTGACAGCTGGCCCCCATCTTCACACAGATCTTTAACAGATCACTGGAGCTGTGCGAAGTCACTTCATGCTTCAAACACTCCACCATCATCCCCATCCCAAAGACATCCAAAAATACCATTTCATTTGAGTCATACCAAGTCATTTGAAGGACATTACTGGACCCTCTTCAATTTGCCTACAGAGCAAACAGGTCAATGGGTGATGCAGTCAACATGGGACTGCATTATGTTCTGCAACATCTAGACAGACCAGGGTCTTATGTGAGGGTCCTGTTTGTGGATTTCAGCTCGGCTTTCAACGCCACCATCCCACCATCCCAGCACTGGAGCTCCTCAGGGTTGTGTTCTCCCCCAACTGCTCTTCTCCCTCTACCCCAACAACTGCACATCTAAAGACCCCTCTGTCAAGCTCCTAAAGTTTGCAGACGACACCACACTCATCGGCCTCATTCAGGATGGTGGCGAATCTGCCTACAGAGAGGAGGTTAAGGAGCTGGCTGTTTGTCTGATGCAGTCTCAACAATCTGTAGCTTAACACACTCAAAACAGTGGAGATGACCATGGACTTCAGGAGAAACCCCCCTGCACTCCCCTCACTCACCATCATCGACAGCACTGTGACTGCAGTGGAGTCATTCAGGTTCCTGGGAACCACTATCTCTCAGGACCTGAAGTGGGACATACACATAGACCCCATTGTTAAAAAGGCCCAGCAGAGGTTGTACTTCCTTCGCCAGCTGAGGAAGTTTAACCTGCCAAAGGAGCTGCTGAAACAGTTCTACTCTGCCATAAATGAATCCGTCCTATGCACTTCAACAACTGTCTGCTTCAGCTCAGCTACCAACTCTGACCTCAGAAGACTAAAGAGGATAGCCTGGACTCTTCTTTGAGTAAAATGACCATTAATAGGAACTCACGGTTGAATGTAACATAAAACAAATTACAAATCTTTGTTAAAATCTTTATTAATGCCAAAAAAGCTTATATTTACGTGTCTTTTTGTTTGATCTGGCAGCAATGTTGCCGAGATAATTCATACCCCTTCTATTATTCAAAATAAAAGACCTTGATTACCATAGCACAAATGCAATTAAATGCCATACAAAATATCAAAAAATGAATCAACACCAATCTAAATATTTTGGAAACTTAAAAAATGTATCAAATCATTAACAAAGCATATAGTCTCCATTACCCTTAATTGAAGAAGTTTGAAACAACCAGGACTCTTCCTAGAGCTGGCCACCAATCCAAACTGAGCAGCTGATAGAGAAGGGCTTTGGTTAGTGTGGTGACCAAGAACCTGATAGTCACTCTAGTTGAGCTCCATGATCATATGTTGAGATAGGAGAAACCTACAGAAGGACAAACATCACTCAAATTCTCCGCTGATCCAGTATTAATGGCCGTGTGGCAAGGGTCAAGACTCAACGCTCTCCTCAGTGAAGATACATAAAAACACACTTGGCATTTGCAAAAATGCACCTTAAGGAACCTGTGACTGTGAGAAACAAGATTCTCTGGTCTGACGAACCTAAGCATTAACCTAATTCTAAGCATTATGTTAGAAGGAAACCAGGCACTGCTCATCACTTGCAGAATACCATCCCAAAAGTAAAGTGTGCTGGTAGCAGCCTCATGTTGTTGGGCTGTTTTTCAGTGGCAGGGACTGAGAGACTCATCTAAGTAGAAGAAAAGCTCTGTGCACCAACATATTTAGATAGCCTTAATGAAAACCTAGTCCAGAGCATTCAGAACCTCAGACTGGGTAGAAGGTTCACCTTGTAAAAGGACAATGACCCTAAGCACACAGCAAGAGTGGCTTATAAACAACTCTGTGAATGTCCTTGTTTGGCCCAGCCACAGCCTGGGACTGAACCCAATCACATATTTCTGGAGAAACCTGAAAATTTGCATCTGCCCCCATCCAACCTGACAGAGCTTGAGAGGTGAAGAGGTGAGGAGAAGAAGGACAAATAAATGGCAAATGCTGATGTGCAAAGCTTGTTGCCTCAAACCTAAAAAGACGTGAGGCTGTAAATGTGCTTCAGCTAACTACTAAATAATTGTTTTTTTTTTTTCAATTGTTTTTTTTTTTTAAATACATTTATGAAGGTGACAATTCTGTTTTTGCTTTGTCATTATGGTGTATGGAGTGTAGATTGATGTGGAAAAAAAGCAGTTTATTTTGTTAAAAAAGCAGTTAATTTGGAAAAAAAATTAAAGTATATGAATACTTTTGCAAGAAACTACACTCACACAATATATATATATATATATATATATATATATATATATATATATATATTTACTAATAAACATACAACATTTTTTTTGAAAGTCATGTTAAACCTAAAATGAATGAAATGTAAACTTTGAAGGAGCATCCATTTGAATGGAAATGATGCTTCTGTTGATGAGGAACAACATTAGTCATAAGCAGAAAAAGCCCTTATAATAACAATTGGACTATATTTGTCATCAATCATCCATCATCTTCCTGTTCCTTTTCTTTGTTCTCTTTCATTTCTGTGCCCACAGTGTGGATGGAGTATGGCCCAGCCAAATGAATCTTGGATGTTTTTAGGTTGCAGCTCATGTGGTCCATTTTGTCTGTCTGGCAGCCTTGAGCTCTTTGTGTGGAGTTTAAGCCTTTGCTCAGGGCTGGTGTAGACAATGAGCTGATAGCAATTCTTACTGGTTGTGGAAGCATGTTGAGGTTGGATATCACTGCAAGATGTTGCCAGGTGCACTTGCTGAAGCTCAACATGAGAACGCAGGGGTTTAGACTGGTATGGTTGAGGCTGATGTGTCTCTTGAGCTTTGGATATCAGTGGCTTCTGGGATCTAGGTAAAGGTGCTTTCATTGGTAACTCCACAGTCTGCTGAAGTGGGATGGTATTGGTCAAAGCAGAGAAAGAGAGGATGACGGTGGAAGGGATGGGACATGTGGCTTGAGTTTCAAAATATTTGCTGGCCCTATTGGTTGATTTCCCTGTTTGTGTTGTATTGGCTACAGTTTTTTGGTGTTAATGTGGGTGGAGCTGCTCTTTTGGTGAAGGATTGAGGAAGGCCTGGTGGTTTTGTGCCTCTTTTTGGTTATCGCCACAGTCTCACCACTATAAAGCAATAGAAAATCTGTTTGACTGTTTAGCGGCAACAGTTTCAGTCAACAGCAAGACTTTTTGAAGATTTCCAAAGTAAGGTCTGAAATGAAAGGGTGTCATATTGTTGTCACACCTCCTTTTATCAAGTGCTGACAAATTTTCACAGCTTTCACACACATGCATTATTCAAACAAACTACAAGGCTCCATCTCATTTAGAATCACATTTAAAACACATTTGTTTGTACATAATTCATCTATATGTGGTTATTTTATTAAACAAATAACTCACCAAGTGTCTCTGTGACTGTCTGTGGTATCCCATCTTTCAGTACTTCACATTTAGTATGCAGGGCAGGATTACAATTCATCTCGAGCAACCAGACCTGCCCAGAACAAGCAGCTCACAATTGAAGTTACTTCCAGGACTTATGAAGATAAAAGGCGCCTTTTGTTAAAGTGACCAGATTTCTGTAATTAAATCATTTTGTAGTTAAGTGGTCAATAATGTCTATGTATATATGTATAATAGTGTGTGTGTATCTATGTACACACACACACACACACACAAATATATATATATATATATATATATATATATATATATATATATATATATATATGTGTGTGTGTGTGTGTGTGTGTGTGTGTGTGTGTGTGTGTATGCGTGTGTGTGTGTGTGTGTATGTGTATATATATATATATATATATATATATATATATATATATATATATATATATATATATATATATATATATATATATATATATATATATATATATATATATGTGGCCGAGTGGGTAAGTTCCCTCCCATGTATTAAGAATGACAGCCTATCAGAACATGGTACTATTTATTGTAGCTGGAATATCATCTTGTTCACAGTGGTGTGTAAGGCTGTGGCCTAATGGTTAGAGAGTTTGACTCTTAATTCTAAAGTTGTGGGTTGGGGTGATCGCTTCCTGCATAGAACGGGATTAAGACAATGCTGCTGTTTTGCTGTGTGTGTTTTGTGCTTTTGTTTTGTTCTTTCCATGCTAAAGCTGGTGGTTGAGGTTGTAGATGTTCCAATTTTCTTAACGCTATCCACCCATTCAAAGAATTACCAGCTTTGTGTAAGCGTGTTGGTGTGGTTTCTTTGGTTTTGGAGTTTGTCCTTTTATATTGTTTATTTAGTTTGTTTGGTTGTGCCATTGTATGATTTTTGTTTATTGTATGTTTTCTTTATTGATTTGTTTCTTGCTCAGTTTGATTTTTGGTTACTGTGTAGTTTACTTTCACAAACTCTGTTTTGTGTTTCTTTTTCTCTCTATTAAGTTACAATTGCCTGTCAACTGAGTATTGTTTATTGATAATTTAGGAATGCTGTCTCAAATCTGGCTCTAGTATAACTCTGTTTAGTGTATTTGATTAATTGTTTTCTTTTGTATTTTAGGCTCCTGAGTCGGAAGTCTAGTTGTTGTAGTTCACTTTGGATGGGTTAAATGCAGAGCACATGAGTATGGGTCACCATACTTGGCTCTATGTCACTTCACTTAATATGCTGATTTGTAATGTTGGAAACGGGTGTGCAGCTTATTATTTGGACCTGCTTTTTTTTCATTGATTATTTGATAAATGTACATTTTTGTGAAATGTGTATATTGTTACAATATACACTACTATTCAAAACTTTGAGAATTCGTTTCTATATAAGTATCAGCAAAAAAAATAAATAAATAACTTCAGCAGACTTTCGCCAGTAGATGGCAGTCTTACCCTATTCAAATTGCTGTTTATTTTACCCTAGGCTAATCACGTATATATATTGCCTATATTATAAATATGTTTATCATACTAATTTTTGCTATTGCTGTGGAGATGACAGTGTAAACACATGACGAGATGACATTTCACATTTCAGTGAAGAAGGATGTCAAGTACTGAATATTTCTAATGCAAGACTCGTGAAGCACTGTTATAGTTTGATGTGTCAAGTATTATCCAGTTAATGCTGTACAATGTAAATGTTGTTGGTTGTTATGTGTGAATCCATAATGGTCTGGTAACCTAGAGACCAGAATGTTCCAGGCCTGGGGATGCATGTTTACCCTGACAGTACACAGGTTGCCTGGAAACTGCTTGGCAGGGATTGAATTTAGGATGCTCCATAGGGGACAACCGGCCTCTGAACATCATGTTTGCAGAGAATCATGCCAGCAGTAGAAAACGATATCATAATTGTCTTGAAGAAACTAAGGAGATTACAGAAGAGATAAATAAAGACTTTCTATTTGTAATGCGTCTTACTGCATTCAGAGGATAATTCTGAAACTAATCTGCTGTGTCTGACTCTGTAAGCCTTTCGGGCTTCAAATACACTTATAAACACTCTTTTGTGTCTCACCTTGAAGTCCTTATCAATAAATAAGTCACAACCAATTAGGTCAAAGTAACCAAGTTTGCAGTCCAGCTTGGCTGTGACAGCTTGAAAACACGGGATGATGATGTGTTGCATCCTTTTCTGCAGAATGACAAAACATTAGGTTAGGACGCAGTTTAATTATTGATCTGTTTAAGAGTTGACATTTGCCTGTCAAAAAAAAAAAAAAAAAAAAAAAAAAAATTGGTATGTTTCGAGCTCCAAGATAAAATGCTGCCCTTCATTTAGCACATTTTTATTTTCCTGTTCAATTTCATCTTTCTCAATATATTTGATGAGCTTTGCTTTTAATATTTCATATACGCCCAAAACCATTGTTACCATGACAACAGTACAGCTGCATCCTTTCAAGCAACGTGAATAAATCTACATGCAGTTATTACTTTAAAAGATACATGTAGACATCCCTACTTAATCAGATTTACAGAGATTATCAGTTAATTACTATTGATTTTAACTTATCATATAAACCTATACAAATTATTTAAATAATTAAAATAGTTCTCAAACTCACTGTAAAAGGACCTAGAGCCTAATCTTTAGGCAGACCCTTCGGTAGCATACGTCTCATTAATGTATGTATTGAAGCGATCCATGGCCCAAACGGTCTCCTCTTTTAGTAGGCTGTGGAGAGGATTTTTCTTCTGCTTGTACTGAGACAAGAAATTGTAATGTCTTACAGCCTGAATAAAAGCAATATATATATATATTTTTTTTAATGAATTTAACATGAATGTTTATCAGGAATTTTTATAAAAAATTTAATGTTAAATATCATTATTTAGTAATATATTAATTTTATATTTAATAAATATAATCATTATATATAAATTGGATAATAATTTTTTTATTATTAATTAGTATTAATTTAACTAGTATTTAGTATTTTTTTTTACTGATTGCCGTGTTAATTTTGTGTACTCTTTAATACTGTTGATTTCTGTGAATTGCTTGCCATGCTGTTCTAACATCCTCAAAATTAAAAGGAAAATCTTTGTAGTGACAGAAACTCTCTCATGATCTGATCACTGCCTCCCTGCAGAGCCGGAGATGCCTGTTAGCTTGCTCTGTGGCATAGCTACTGTATTTTGTAATGCTGACTAATTTCTGATTGAAAAGTTTAGAATATAAACATCAAGCTCTTTTTGATTAATGCCTGTGGCCTTGGCCATGGATTCGGCAGGAATATAGGACACTGAAAGCATGATTCACAGCATGATTACATGTAATTGGAGTATTTGACCTTTTGAAATTTCAGCTTTACTCACTGTTGAACAATCCGAGCTTGTGGCAAATTGAAAGGTGACTTCCTGTTGGACTGCTGCTCTATTGTGTTCTGCAGTCGTTCTCCGTATGCGGTTGTGTCTTCTGGTGTCTGCAGTAGAAAAATAGCATGGCCTTGGTTAAGACCTGTGGGCTTGCAGATCCACATGCTGGATTTACCATTGCATATTCCTGAAGACCACATCAATTTTGCATTCATTTGCATTCATAAAGCGCGTTGAGTGCCTAGAAAAGCGCTATATAAAATGTAATGAATGAATGAATTCATTCATTCATTACATGCAGTACTGTGTTTATTTCCAAAGTTAGGAATCTACATATACTTTATATATTATACTTTAAAATCTAATTTATTTCTGTGGTGGTAAAACTACATTTTCAGCAGTCAATACAACAGTCTTTAGTGTCACGTAAAATGTCATTATTCATTAGAAGCTTATAAGTTTACAGTATATAGTAGCTGGTCTCTCATGGACCTACTGCAGTCTAAAGGCTAAAGAAAGTCCAAGACAAATACCAAAACTTCAGTGTGTCAACAATTATAAAACATTACAAATCATAATGTTAAAAAAAATATAACAACATCCCAGCACAAAAGTTTTTTTTTTGGAGGCCCAATTGCTTCCCCCAAAGTAGAAGAAGGGTCCAGGGCTCTTTGGATCTTTAGGCCACTTCTCTCTGTCCCTCTCAACAAGAGAGACACTTACTGATCATGTACACACAAGAAATACAAAGTAAACTTCACTTTCTTAATACATACAAATAATTCATAGTTATATATTGAGACAAAATTGGTTGTAAAAATGGTAATGATTCTTGTAAAAATGGTGAATGTCGTTACTTGTGTTGGCTGGGGCAGATTGAAGTTGCAGTTGTGGGAAACACCTGATCCGAGAAGGTGTTTAATTACTCTCACCTCCTCTTCCTGATCCATGAGTGCACGCCTGACTAGACTTAACTCTTACAGACTTAAAATCATTCTACAATTACTGTGGCATTTTAGCTTTAAAACTTATCGATACTACCAATACTACAATATATATTCAAATAGATTTTATATCAGTTATTAAACAGAAGTATCATTTTTTATATTTTTTCTTAAACAAGATATTCTACAAACGTAACAACACCACAATAATAATATTTACGAACATAATAATAATTATTAAATAAAAACATTGTAAATATGAATTTCATACAAAATCTATTTTCAAGCATCAATTTTATTATTATTAATATTATTATTATTATTATTATTATTATTATATGATATGATATGTTTTGTATTTTAAATGATTATAAGACCATATATTCTATTCCAAGTTACAAGTTATAATGCTTTATGGCTGCTCGTATAATCTTTCTTTTATTAGATATAAAGAAACAAATAATACTCACAATATATTAAATCCTATGCAAATAATATATGTATATTATCAGCATATTAACCTAATTTTGCCTCGTGGGGGCAGCCATCATGATCATTCAAATACTACTCACTAATATCCCCTAATAAATGGACACCATTTTTCATTGCTTTGCCGTTCTCATTTTCTCATCCCTATACACTTTTATACTACAGTACAGAGTCCATGATTGTCTCCCCATCTACAACACAAGCACTCTTACACACCTGGCAGGGCTCCCCCTGTATGTTTTACTCTGTGAGTGACCTGCCTCCTCCTCTGTGTCTCCTTGATCTTCTCCTTCTCCATTTCAGCTTCATTCACATGTTGTAGCACCATGACCTCGATCCCAGCATTCAGCGTACTGGCCTTCTCCTCTTCGTCTGATTGGACTGGGTCGTACATCGTCTGCTGTGAGTCTCCATAGACATGTGGTGTGTCCTGTCTCTGTCCAGCACCTGGCTCTTCTCCGTGCTGACGGGGCTCAAACCTGCTCTCACATGACATCACAGTCACTCCGCACCAAACAGCCCAGATCTACAGAGAAAAAAACTGATTTTCCAGCAGCAGTGCCCGACTGACCACTGTGAAGCCAGTGATCCAAAAAAAGGCAACATCAGGTATGCATGGCTACATATCAGCTTGGTATTTATTGTGGTGCCTGGGAGGAGTTGCTTGAGAAAATAACCTTGAAACTGCAGTATCAAAACAATTATTTGAGCTCTAGCACACATTGCAAACAATAATACTTTGGATTTATGGTAAATGAATACAATTAAAAAATGCATGATTAAAGACATAAAATAGTACACAGTACACATTACTATGAGGTCTGGGGTGGGGTTAAGAATTGTGCTATAATAACCCCTACAAACACAACTCATATATACACTAACACTTTAAACAAGACAGACATAGATGTTTGTGAAAGATGTCTTCTCTGATTTAGAGAGATGAACATTGTTAAATTATACCATATTTATTACATAAAAAATAAATGTATACTTTACTATAGGTAAGGGTGGATAATTTTACATGCTGATTATTATTCATGTAACAATAAATATTACTGTTAGCCTTTAGCATTCATTAATAACCATTGCTATATAGATTGAAACTTTGTCCAGTGCTTTTATTAATGTTTTTTTTCATGATTTTGTGAAAATGTAACACAAAATGCTATTCTGAATGAAATCGCATAGACTTCTTCATGTCTAGTTTTTGCATTTTTTATTTCATTCTGAAGGCTATATTGTTCTACAGATCTGTGTACTAGTGTCAGACGCTACTTTTTTTGATAAGAGTTGATGATACTGTGACGAGTGGGGTGGGGCCGAGAGACGTGGGAACAGGAGCGAGGCCAGGGTGGAGTGATTGGAGATGAGTGACACCTGCTTGACCCACCAGTCTCGAGTCCCACGGAGGAGATGGAGGGATATAAAACCGGAGCGATGACAGTGAAAGACGAGAGAGGACCAGGCCTGGGTTTTAGTTTGTGTTTTGCCTTTTATTTGTGCGCGTCAGTTGTCCGTGAAGGGCTGACGCGCTGTTTTGTATTTCTTTTGTCATTATTAAATCTTATTTGATTGTCCGCTGGTTCCCGCCTCCTTCTTCCCGATGATTATGGAGTTTTAATTCTTTACAGATACAAAACGTGTAAATGTTTCTTTTTCCATTTTCCTTACCAAAAGTGTTATCTTGTCCGTGGGCTTTTTTGATTACTGTCAGTTTAAGTGCCTGATATTGCTATGTTATGAAAAAAATTTAAAAAGAAAAATAAAAAACGAAAAAAAGAAAAATAAATAAACCAACATTAGTTATAATCTTTTGCAAATAAGATAAGATAAAGATATTGCTAGCCCTAAATTGCAATACATACAGTAAATATGCAATATATAATATGAATTGCTTTATTAACTTTCTTATGTATCAAATTAAGTACAGTAGGCCTAACTTAGCAAAGGTAAGTCCAAAGACGTTAATAATAGCTGGATCTGGCAACCTGGCGGAGGCTGCCCCCTCACCCCACCAGCGTCTCGCAGCGATCAGTTTTATACCACAGACTCCTAACATTCTTGCAAAAAACTGTCTAAACTGAATTAAACATGCAGACACTCATATGAGGAGTTTTAGACAGCAGAGACTAGATTAACTAGTCATTTAGAGAGAATTTATGGAGGACCGGACATCGGTGACCTAACTATTCAAACCAGGAAGAATGAGATTAGCTAAACAGCAACTATCAATTTAGGAAATAGAAATTGTATTAAACTTACACTGATTTTGGAGGTCACAAAATATGTTTATTCTTCCGTTTCTCTTTTTAAAAGTTTCTGTCTCCTCTGGGAACAACTAAACCAGCCGTGTTTGTATGATATGGCAGTCTATCATTGTTTACAGTTTATTCAGTCCATGTAGCTAGACTTTTGGAGCATGCTAATTCAATGCTCACCAAACTAGCCAGGCCAATGTAAACAACTGCTTGTTACCTAGGAAACGGGTGTCTTAGCAACTAAAGGCTAGAATCTCAGAACAAAAGCATCACTCCAAGAAATGATTCCCAACATTTCCAACCTAACACCATTCATTATTAATTGTCCTGCAGATCACTGTTTTGGCATTACAGTAATATGACAATGTAATGAATTGTGCACACTGATGCCATTTGTCTTATCTCTCTTAAGCTATTGTGTTTAATTAGTTGTAAAAATATATTAGCCATGTGGAAATTAGATCTATTGTGGGTTAAAATAAAACACACTCAATCCTTACTGGTTCTTCTTTTCTTATTTTGTTCTGTATCATCAAATATCTTAATTTCAACATGGATGGGTGTCCTATAAAAAATTCATAGGCAGTGAGATTCATTTCTTGGCTTGTATAAAGGCTTATTCATCTCTTTATGTTTTTTTTCTTCAGGGTTGTGTTATCATGAGCAAAGCACAAAGGTATACCATCAAACAAAGAACAAACCTTCAATAAATATCAAACCCAAACACACCTGTCTCTATGCAATTACTCTTAGAAAGATGCTAAACATGCAGATCTTCATTTACATTCAAATCAAGTGTTTGCTTTTTAACTTTTCTCTAATTTAATACAGTTTGTGCATTGCAAACATATTATCGGCATCAGTGTTGGGAAGAGAAATGTATTAGATTACAGATAACAAGTTACTATTACTACTACAATTACTATTTAAAATGTAAAAAGTATAGTAACTATTACACTTACTTTATTAAATGAATGTAAATGACTACATCTGATAACTTTTCTAAACTTCTAATGAATGTTTTCAACTGTTAATAATTTTGAAAGATTTAAAGCAGGCAGGTTTAACCTTACAGTACTCAACACTCTTTGCTGTCAGACTTTCAGAACCCTTCTTTGCTTGAATTAAGATTGTATTAATTTAATTTAATTTAAAAGCACAGCCACCACAAAATCCGACTTTAACACCTCTTTTTACTTTGAGATGATTCTAAGGTTAAATACAGATTTAAATCATAAGACAGGTTAATGCTGTAGCTATGATACTGTTTTTGAAATCTTTGCATATCTGTGACAGGGAACACTGGCATCTAACAAAGAAAATAGTTAATCTTAAAACATAAAGCATATAAAATAGGAAACAAGTTAAGCATGTGTCCTAAATTCCTGAATCCATGACATTTGGGAAAGAAATCAATCACATCTATATGTGTGTGAAAATATTCAGATGTAAACTCCTTTGTAATTGTTAACATTTTCTTAAGTAATAATGTGTAATTATTATATATAGTTTTAAAATTCTAAAAACGTTTTATTTCCAGGTTAAAATTAGATTTTGCAGCAGGGACAGAGATGTTAACCTTATTGTGCATACTTAGATTCTGTGAATGCAGATAAAGATTTATTAATGTTTTATATTTAGAGGTGCTAGTCATACTGCACATTTCAGAGTGCCTCCCAGAAAGTGTGGAAATGATTGTTCTTTAAAACAACCGACTTTGGCAGACACACCCAGACACCAGTGGCAGTTAACTGTAATCCCACTCCTGACACTCATTTGACGTTTCACGACTTCCAATATTTTCTGCTAGGTCTTGCTCAATGGGTAGAATTAATCCAGTGTGATCAAGAACTCCTGGAGGGAAGAACTGACTGCAATCAGTTCAAGAAATATATAGTTATACTTATTAGCAAGTTCTTATTATGAGGGTCAGTGAATAAAAAATTATATTTCCTTATTCTTTATAAATGCATACAAACTATTTCATTGTATAAAGTAAAGAAATAAACATTGCATTTTCTATCCTGTAAATATGTTTCCGACTGTCTTTTACTTCAGGCCACAAGCTCTTAATGCAGCTTCACGTAGTTATGTTAGTACATTGCTGGTTTCAGCCACACCTTGCCAGTAGGCTGCAATCTGACGCTGTGTACAGAGTGCTGTGTAGGGGGACAAAGAAAACAGGTTTGTTTTACAGCCATGTAACTCCCCTGGCTCACCATCTGCTTATGAGTATGTACGTGTGCGTGTTTGTGTGTGTGTGTGAGAGAGAGAGAGACTGTATATTTGTTTTTGGAGGACTGGCCTATTCCTCATCATTGCCACAAACCAGGAAGTACTGAATCGTTTACATACAGTAAACCATTGTGCACTTTTTTTTTAATCCTTCTAAAACTCACCGTTATTTTGAGACATGAGGAGTGGAAAAGAGAAGAGTGTGGAGGATTGTACAGAAGAAACAATGGATTTTTATGCCCTTAACAGTTGGTGAAAGAGTGATGTCATTGTGTTATGCCAACAATGACTTGTTTCTCAGTCATCAGAACTTGATCAACCGGCGTATTAGTGAAGTAAATGAGGGGTGACGTGGTTATTTTGTACGAGGAGGAGCATTAATGAGATAAGGAACACGAGGCACTTATAATTTCAGATACCGATACAAGCCCCCCAAAAAGTATCACTAAGGATTATCTTAAATTGTTTGCAATTGCTGAGAACAGAATGTCCTCAATAATCAAGAAAATGTGGTTAGGAGTTGTGATTAAAACCCTTTGCAAACTAATAGGGGAGTTCCCTATCAGTATGACTACTACTTATCCAGCCTAAAGCTATGTCACAGCCGTTTAAACACGTGTTCATCTTGACAGCCTGTTCTACTTCATAAGCAACCCTAGGTTAACCTCACCCTCTGTTGGTTGGAATCTAGTTTGACTACATCTGAGCAAGCACAGACCAGTGCTGGAATTCTCCACCGTGTTTCCGGCAATGTGGAATTCTCTTGTGATGTCACGCGATGGAAAGCTCTTCTGATGCCTTCACTTGAACTTATTCAACTCATTTTAATGCTCAAAAACATTTTGTCGTTTTATAATTGACCTAATTTTTTTTTTATCTGATGTTCTGATGTAATGTATTATAGAAGTAATGGTTCTGAAGGGGTAACTTAAACTAGGATCATAAGAAAACACCTGGCAAACGAACTAAATTAATATCTTTTTCAGCACAAATACATTAAATTCACCAAAAATGCCAGTAATATATGACATATATTAAACTGCAAAAATATTAAACCGCACAACTGTTTTCAACATACCAAAATTTAAATTAGATAAGATAAACATTTCTCATATTATAACAGTTTATTCGCTATAGTTTAGAAAATAATAATAAAATATGAGAAGAACTTGATAATGTCAGATAACTTTGATAGAAAGATATGTAATGGATTACAATCAACCAAAAATTATCCAGAAAAGTGTTAGTATGACATTATTTATTATTTAACTATCAATACTTTGTTGGGCCACCCGTAGTAATGCTTACATTTGTGTTCAGTCTGTGGTGTAAAAAGGTCACATTAGCAATTAAAGAAATAAACTTAAGCAAAACATGGTCAGGTCAAAGTGTATGAATAATATTTGCTCCCAAATTTTTTATCAATTTTACTGTTAGTCCACTGTATGAAGAATTTTTGGTTACAATATTTCACAGTTTACTTAATTTTGCTATCCTTGCTTAATTGACTGAATAATTTTTGGTTTGACAGTAGATAATAAGAAACGTCTCTTATGCATCAGATCAGCATATAAGTATAATTTCTGAAGGATCATGTGACACTGAACCTGAAATAATGGCCATCAGAAGAAAAAATTACATTTTAAGATATATACACAAATACAAAACAGTTTTAACTTGTAACACTATTTCACAGTATTACCGTTTTTAACTGTATTTTTGATCAAATAAATGCAATCTTTGTGGTATAAGAGACTTCTTTACATAACCATTAGAAATGTACATTCAGAAAATGAACAAAAGATCCTTTGTAATCCTAAACATGGTTATTTATAGTTTCTTTACTACTACTCCAACCAATGACAAAAGAGATTTAAAGGTCCTTCTATGCTATAGTTTAAAGTTGGGTGCCAAATGCTGCATTATAGCTGCAGACAAAACCCTCTGTGACAGACTTTCAGAGGTAACAGAAACGTCAAATAAAGGGCCATTGTGTAGGTTTTGTATCAGAACTTTATTGAGCCATTGTGTCATTTTACATTTCAACTTCAAATGAATCATTCATATGACCATTCACAGCAGTTTGCGTTTGAGTACATAAAGGTAGAAAGCTCTTTTATGTATCATTGTCCTGCTGTCCTTGCACCTCACTATGACAGGGGCCTCACTGGCAGTGTGCTTTCCACAGCAACACAATGAGGTCCTGGCAGAACAGGGCAAATTGAGGTAGTTAAAAAGGAGCTCTGTTCACATGTAACAGGATCTTGCTTTGCTCTGAGGCCAGGCATTCCGGTCGACCCACCGAGGAGTCACATGAACACAATGACCAGGCCAGATTTACTGACAGCCATTAACATACACCTTACCTGACCGCTGAAAACATGCCTGACTGACCTGATACAATCAAAAGAAATGTCTCAGACACACTCAGTTAAAGTTTTCAAGCGCTACAATTTATGTTATGTTCACTTTCGTTGCTCCAATCCGCATATTTGCAAATCAGCAGTTAGTTGGAAAGAAACTATTCAAAACATACTGTTACAAAGTGAACCCTGTGGGGTTTTTTTCCATGTGAAATTTAGTTACCATGGTAACATTGGAGGATCGTAGTGTTGGGTTATCAGCATGTGACAAAAATCCTTTTATCATGCCCATTTCTGATCTAGCTTTTTACTTGGGCCACGAATAGACTCTGTGTATTAATATGCATATTGTAGAAGCCTCATTTTTCAGTACATATCAGAAGAATTATGATGTAATTCCTTGAAACAAAATACAGTGTGCAAAAACATAAAATATACAAGTGCATGTCCCAGATGTCTTTCTTGCCAAGGCCAAATTACTTTTCTTGCGGGTTTTTTGCAGAAACTTTGACTCATAACACATGGAAGAGAATTGCAAAATATCAATCTTCCAGTGCAGGATTCACAGTTTCTCTATACATATAAAAATACGACCCATTAACAACATATGTGAAAACTGTTGGGAGTTATAGCCAACGTTTGCATCCTAATGACACCTTTCTTGATAAAAGTTAGCATGACAGGAGCTTGATTTGAATATGTTGATAGGAAAATGACATTTTCTTTATCCTTCTATCAAACACACTGAAGTTCTTCTTTCATTCGGTTGGTTGAGAGGACATTAGCATGTAACGGACGGCATTACCAGACAGTATTAGACACAAATTATTAGATCTAACCATGTCTGGTAAGACGCCCATCAACAGGCCTGGCTCAGTGACCTCACACCTGATAAAGAGGAAATGATGTTAACTCACCAAATTAAAATCATCTGAAAAATTTGCTAAAGTGCTCAGTTTGGTTTATGCCATAAAACGGTTCACAGCCAAAATTGAGTTCACAGCCAAAAAATGAACCTGCTAGGATTTCAAAAGGGACCTAGATTACGTGGTTATGTAAATGCGGGCAATAAAATAAAGGGAGACAGTGAGTGACAAATGAGTCCATTTCATAGATAAGCAAAGAATAAAAAAGTACCCCATATGAGCAAACATGGGTGTGGTTCAATTCACCCACCTTAAACAAACATTCAGTGCCTAAATGACTTTACAATCATTGCTTCAACCCACACATCATGCTTTAATGTATAACATGAATATAGAAAAAACTGTATTTTTTTTCCCTAAATAAATTTACAAGTGGCAAAGGACATTATTATTTAGATTCACATGTTAAATCAAACTACTAAGGTAAAGCTCATAAAAAATAGTATCAAAGACCTATCATAAAGATAATCTACTGCTAAAATTACATGTTTAACATGGACATCTGCCAATATGGTTTTCTGTGGGAAAATATATAGTCAGGGAAAAAAGACGGAGAGGAAAAATGGGAAGAAGGAGGAGTTGAGGATGTCATTATGTCTATTTTTAACAGGAGGGTTATGATGAGCTCATGTGTCAGTTGCAGGATGTGCCACGCAGGTAAAACGAGCTGGACCAATCACAGCTCACCTGCTATCACAAAAGCCACACTGAACATAAGAGGGGGAGGGGACAAGGAACTTTCAGCAGGTCTGGTTTAACAGTCAACCGACTGGTATTCTTTAACTAAGGCTGGGTGGGGTTCAGACGTCTGAAACACAAAATGGGACAAGGACATGAAAGAAACAAAGCCCTTCGAGTCTCTTCTCAGATAATTTCTAAAGGCTTTCATCTAAAGCAGCATGTCACAATTATGAACTTTCGAACTGCTACCACATTGTTTTCTAAATGGTTTCCCGTCAGGTATAAAGGTATGTTCCACGTCAGTTCTAGACTACACCAGGAAGTGCAGAGAGGCCGTTGTGGTTTCTGTGGAAACATGGCTAATGCATTCAGTATTTACCTAATTGCCAAACAAACACATGCTCTGATGTGGCTTTCTCATCCCAACGGTGGAAACAAAGACAAAACAATTGCTGTCAAAGCAATGGGTGATAAGAATTGCTACCATGACAACAGCATGGTAGAGTCTTTCCCATATCATATCACATAAGAGGACATGTACAGTAAGTTGCAAGTAGACTAGCATTATGACATTATACACTTGAGTGAACCAACATGAGGACTTACCCATGAAGCAATGAGGTCACCCAACAAACATCGTTACCAGACAGTGTTAGAAAACAGATAGACAGTCCAGCACTGTCAGGTAAGATGACTGCTAAGCGCCAGCGGAGAGGGTTAATATTTCCAGGACACTGACACAGAAAGATCTGGATCTGACGTTCGAGGACAGCCATCATCATCATTACCAGGCAGTATTAGAAAAAATAATGAAATCCAATGCTGCCTCGTAAGATGGAGAAGACTACCCAAATCATTCTTGATAAGCAGGGATAATCTCAGTGTGGTGAAATATATCAAGTGCCACACTAAAACACATTGCTGGAACTTAGTACTAACAGAATCAAAAACTACTAATTCCTTGTTTAAAGTTGGATTGGTAACGGCATCATTTGGGGAGTCAACCACAGAAACTACACTTAGAATCAACATGGGCTCTGACTCAGTCTGCCAACTGTCCCAGACAAAGGGTATGCCAGCAAAATAACCTGCTTAAAAACAGGTAGAGCTAGTACTGCACATGGCTTTGTTCGTTTGAAAACTGCATCTGAGGTGCAGAGTGGGCCACAGAGACAGTTAATAATTGCCCAAACCTGTTCTGACTGGTCTGATTTTACATCATGGCCAGGCTGGGAGGGCTGTTTGCTTTAACAATATAATGTTGAGACAACAAAATATGCATTTCTGCTAAACGGCGCCCCCTCAAACCCAACCCCTTTGGTTCTGAAAGCAACAAAGGCCTTGCTGGGTGGCACCGAAAGATTCGCTCATCCTCACAAAACAAAAACCCCAGGTGTTTTAGTAAGTGTGAGAGAAACGGTATGACTGCGAGTGTGGGAAGGGTTAACGGAATGCTAATAATAGTTGACGCATTGTGTGATGATAACAGCGTGTAGGAATGTTATTCCAGACTGACCTGCGACCAAATTCGGCATTGAGAAAGTCCTTCCTGTTTACTGAGTAACGTCTGCAGTGCACAAAGTGAGAAATTCCATCTTTGGCACACTGATAGTCGAATGTTCTTTCACAAATGTTAGCATAATGGCTAAATATTGGAAAGAACTGGTAAAATTACTGAATGACCTGATTTTAATGATAAAATAAAAGTAGATCAGACTTTTTTGTGTGAATGTGTAGTAGTAGTAGTTGTTACGATTATAATTTTCAAATGCCTAAAGTGGGAAAAACAAACTGAAAACCATGCTAATTCTTTAAAACAATTCCCACAAGCAAAAAAAGTGACAAAAGAACTGAATTTATAGATCTCGTGAGAAAATGAGGAATGAGGAGAGTTGTTAGAGGGAGCAGAAGAAGAGAGAATGGGAGGGAAAGAGAGAAAGAGAGTGCAGATGTAAGGGTAGAGAGATAGAGCGCCTGTAACCTTACCGTCATGGAAGGGACCCTGGTAAAGTAACAAAAAAAAGCAAGTAAGGTCGGAAATAAAGACAAAAAATTTCTCAAATTTCCAGCAAGTGCTTGAAAAGGCTTCTGCTTCCCCTTGCTCAGTCAGGACCCATGAAATTAAAAGCCCAAGCAGACCTGCTCTCCCAGACCGCAGCCTCTATTTGGTTAATCATCAGCATTATAAACCAGTGCAGCAGGCCTTCTGAGAAAGAAAGAAAAAGTCGAAGAGAAGAAGAGAGAGAGAGGGAAAAAAAGAACAAGTCAGAAGCAGAAAAATGTTTTAAGCACATACTTGAGGGTTCTCGTCTATCGTCAATGTCCGTCTGTGAGAATAGGTCTCCCCTGTTCTGTTTTTCTCTCTCTTTCCCTCACATTTCAGCTGCCGTCAGGTGCAGGTTTAACCTTTCCTGGCTGTCTGCATGGGTCTCTGGGTTGAGAGTGAGGTGTGATCAGGTAACCCTGCCCTCCTGGTTGGAATGTGACTCCATGCTGAAATGGACAACCTGAGGGGTAAACTAGGCTTGGCCTTAATCAATAGTTTGTGAAGAACAAAGACGAGGAAACCCTAAACCTTACTTAAAGGCGGGCCTTGCTAGGACGACTCTAATTGAGCTTCAGGTTTAAATGGATGTGTTGTTTCCTACATATAGGAAATAAGTAGTCGATATTTTCCCTGGTTTCTGAGTTTAAATTCGCCCTGAGGTCATGCAAAACTAGTATATTTGCTTGCTCAAAATTATTTCTCCTGATAGGAATAGGAAGTGGATATGGGTTATTTGCATGTGCAGCATTTGTGGTATTTTTTTGTCCAGAGTTTCCAGAGAATCCCTTTTAATATTTCAGAATAATTATGCTAAATGTATTTTTTTATGTAAATTAAATGTTTAAAAAAAAAAAAAAAGTAAATTAAATAAAACTGAAAAAAAAAATGCAAAGCTGCTTATAGACGGTGTTACATGAACACGCTTAACGTGCACTGAGGCAGATTGCTGCTCTTAAGTACACAAGTTCAATGTGCCTCACTTCCGTGACCTCTCACCCATGCACGGTAATTAATACGCCATTTTCTTCCCTCACACGGAGGAACAAATACTACAGCATGAACCCCTGCCCGCTTCCAGCACTAACGGCTCTGTGATAAAGGCTTCATCAGCCTCCAAACATGGAGATCTGTTACCTTTCCACATTGTACGGGGGAGAGCTTAGCTCTCATAATGCTTCAGCTGGGTTATAGAACTGTGACAAACGACTCATTCAGACGAGGTAATGAAATGGACTCATTTTCCTCCACCCACCAATCAAAACCCTCCACCTCACTGTGCATCCATTGTGCAGCCTAACCGACATTTTCTTTCCATGGCAGAAAAGTTTTACAACTTATTTATCAGCAATAAAGAAATGAAAGATGACATAAGCCTGCCTTCAGATGCGATATCAAGACTGTCATGTCAAAAGAAGAGTTATTATTAATCTAAAGCACTGATCGTGACTATAAAAAAAGAAGGATAAAAGAGCAGACGACAGCATAGTGTGTATAAGCTAATAGACACTTGTTTGCGTTTCGCATCAGAACCCGACAAAACAGCCATCATCATCTCGCTTCCTCTGAAATCATGCCAAAAAACACGCAAAGACGAGTCTTACTACAAACAGTCAGGTGAGAAAAATGCTATGAATCTTCACATGCTTATAGAATGAAGAAAATACAAAATAATTGCTGCTATTTTTCCCCTTTAAAATATGAAAATATTTTTAATAATTAGAAATAATTCACAACACCCTTCTATATCAACAATGGCCTTTTCGTCAGTCATTAGACATCAGCGAGCGTCCTTCTAAAGCTGTATTTTCACAAAAGTAGAGAGGGCTCCTAAGCCCCCTCTTTATCCCCTATGAGAAGTCTGGCGGTTTGCCTCTGCCTGCCCAAACTGGTCTATCCAGTCAAGGAATGACGGTTTGTTTCTATTGTGTTCCCTTTTTCTTTTCTATTTAAATGGATTGGAATATGATACAGATTATCAGAGACCCAACCAACTTAAAAAAAACAACCCCTTCCTGTTCTGTGTCACCTATGAGTTCTTTACTTTGTACTGTACAAACTGTAAATACCACTATGTGGCTAACATGACATGGTCTGTTAGCAAACAGGAACAAAACTAAGGGTGGGGACAACGAGCGCAAACATAAACTCGTGCAAACCACGCGATACAAAAAGACATGAATAATTTGAGCTGGAAAAAAGTTACCCGTTCCGTCCTCGAACCCATCCACTAGATACCAGACACACCACACTGCGTCAGTTTCGCCGCTTCACAAGCACGTCCTTTTCTTCTGTCTTCGACTGAACGACCCCCTTTAGATTTTTGCAACCTGAAAGCCGGGGAGGAGACCATCTTTAGATGGGAAATTGGATTCCCAACATGACGCTGGGCGTAGAAACGAACGAGTCTTTGTCTCCACAAAGACACTCATTGCTGGGAGCTCGAGGTGATGCTACCTGTTTAACCTCTTTGAGAAGAGAGACAGAATTTGTAAAGAGCTTGCTTTACATGTAACAGGCCCCCTCCACTCCCACAGGTGTAATTTTCATGCCACAGCCAATCTCCTTAGCCTCTAGCGCTTGCAGGTGTGTCCCAAACTCCATGATAGGTCAGTCCCGCCCCGGAGAGCCCTCTCCTACCACCTGCCCCCGCCCAACCTGCTTTTTGTTTATGATGTCATCTCCAGTTTTGCATGATTGCACCTTCTTTTCCTATTTCAGCAGAAATACTCCATTCATGTCTATTCTAAAACAGACTCACCTGATAAAAAAAAAACCAGAGAGAAATTACAAATATGAAACCATGGCCTGTACAATCACAGAAGTAAAACTAAGAAGCAAGTGCCCTTTGCTCGTTTCATATTCCCACACCCATCTGAACTGTAACCTCCGTCATATAAAACACAAAGACAACGAGTTAGACATTATGAGCCGAGGGGACCCAGGTAAACTCAGGGTTGTGGCTATATGTCATCTGGCCTTGAGGCATCTGGTCTAATCCACCGTCTACTGCAGGCTGGTGGGCCTGACTACACACTGGGGCCCAGCGTAATAGCTGGATTAGTTTAAACAATACAGACTGACTTGATACTAATCCTATGTCTAACAAACTGTCAACGAACGTCAGGAAAATATATCGTAATGGGCAAATATGGTCCCATTCTTGTGAGAATTCATAGCATTTAGCGTTATTGTGATTTTTGGCAAACTAACATTTATTTACCTATTATACATAATATACTTATTTATATAAAAAACACAAGCAAAGCTAAAAACACTAGATATTATATTATATTATTATGACCTACACGATCAGTTGCATGACTATGAGCAGACCTGTCTTTCAGGTATTCATATAATGGATAATGAGAACATTACCGACATAGGAACTGTCAGGGGCACAAAGGAGCACATCTTAATGATGTTGTTAAGGGGGTTTAATGGGCAAGTGACTCCTCAGCCATCACTGATTGTCTGTGAGCATCGTGCCGGAACAAAAGCCTGAGGTTTTTCCCATGATAACCCGATACTTCAAGGTGTTGACCTGCCACCTTTGCCATCAAGGACACATTAATCTCGTCAGACCAATCTGAACTAGAACTAAAAGCATAAAACTTTTACTTGTGAGAAACACAATGCGGTTAATTTTATGACATATATAAGAATCTGCACTATTGCACAAGTGAAAGATGCTATTTCGATCATTCATAAATCATGCGTGAGAACATGATCATTAGGATCTGTACTTGTAGAATTAAAAAAAAAAAAAAATAATTCTAACATTGATTGTAACATTTTCACTCCAATTGCTATATTGACAATAAGATCTATAATTCAAAATTACATTTTACAACTAAAAAAAAAAAAAAAATATAAGCATTTTTAATAGTGGTCTCAGACTTTTAGTTTTCACTGTATATTAAAAATAAACTAAAATGAACATGCCATGCTACATGCAAAATATAAATTATGAATCATATATTTTTTAGATGCAACTACAAATGCAAAGTACTGTTACCAGTAATTCATTGAAAGAAAATAGATTCAATGTAACTAGTTACTCATACGATGTTCTGTCTGATACAGTATTTCTTGATCAGTGGAGCAGAGAAGTGCTGCACTAAGCTAAATGGGGACAAAGGGCTATATCCATTAAGCGGCCGACTGCTCAGTGCTTCTCTCCCCTGGCTGTCCAGTGGCAAAGGCCCCCCTGTATGACTTGAAGGAAATTGTCCTGTCTAAAAGGTTTGCTTTGTTTAGCATTCTTTCATTTGCATTCCAAATGAGGTTTGAGAGTGAACTGGCCAGGTACAACCAAAATTTATTTGGGTAGAGATAGATATCAGCCATGGCTGTCACGCAAGGCTAGTGGAGGGGACAGACATCAGCTCCCTTTGCAGGAGATCCATGCAGCAGGCTGTAGGCACTGCCCTTCGACAAGAAGAGAGCAATCACAATGATACTGTATGTTCATCTATGCCACTATTTCATATCTTTTTCTAATGCTCGTCAATAACTTCTCATAGTAAAATGTAAGCATTGGCAGAAGCACATACACTTATTTACTTACACATGTTCTGTGCCTGATCGACAGCAGATGAACATAAACAATGTAAATGTATAGTCATGTGCTGTTTTCCATATTGGTTTGCATTTGGGAACCAGAACGAACACTGGGGATGAGTCACTCCTCACTGGAGGCAAACAAATGACTCACTTGGTTTAACTTCTTTCATTCTCTTGAAACAACTTGAATATCTCATTTATACAAATCAAACATTCCATGTTCACGACAACTGAACATAATTTTGTTATTCTTTACTAATAAATAAATAATATAAAATATAAATATTACATGAGAAATGTATCAGGCTACTAAAATTGTAATTGGCATGGTAACTGAAATTAGTATACCTAAACATGTTACATCAAATTACTAAAACTGTAATAAAGCAAAACAGAAATATATATATAAAAATGAAAAAAATTACAAAATGACAGAGAACTTAAATTCAAATTAAAACTGAAAATATAAAAATAAAAGCTAATTCCAAAAAAAAAAAACATTGTAAAAGGAATAATACTAAAATAACATGGGTACAAGCTAAACTCAATCAAAAACAATTAAATAAAATAAAAAAACCTGGAGGTTATGGTTATGCTAAATCATGTTAGCATATATACTGTTAATGTCTTTTGGCTATATTTTGGAAACAGTGAGTATTCGAATATTTTCAAATGTTTAAAGCATCTGATTTTTGAAAAAATATATTTCAGCTAAATACCAGTCTTTAGATGACCTTCGAATTTTCCATATAAATTCCTTTGTGCAAAGGTACTTGTGGTAACTGCTATGTTTTGGGATACATTAACCTAAGGCGCTCATGCTGTGTTGCGAGTTTGAGTCTGGCTTGCGTCATTTGTCTATCCTGCCAATCATTTGCATTGCACTTTCTGAGTCTTTATAAATAATAAAAGGCAAAAACTAAAAAAGGTAGCATGAATAAAACTAATAATATTAAAAAGCGCAGTGCTGCAAAATGATGTGTATTTTACCAGTCCATGTCTATCAACACCTGTTGTATGTTTTTATCTCTTTGTGTCTCTCGCTCTATTTGCTTTGCTTTTGTTTTTTTGCTAAGACCAACTCCTGTGTAATTATAGAGTTGTGTGTGTTGTCTTAGCAGGAAATGAGAGCTTAGTCCAGATGGACTCTTGTTCACTAAATCTTTTTTTTTTTTTTTACACAGTTCATAATATAAACCTGCTATGAAAACAAAACCTATCATAATGTCACAAATCTCTATAACTTCCCTTCCTGCGTCTTGAAAAGCTTCTTCACCTGTGGAAATTCACCAGGGGATGGAGGTTTTGAGGGAAGGCATAAACGAATAAGCAACCACAGCCTTGCTCTGACTTGCCAAGCATTACCTTCATTGGGTAATTGGCCTCTGGGGACCGTGGGTGTAGTGCATGTGTGTCACCGAGTCCATCTGTGTGTCCCCAAGGAGAAGTTGCCATAGGTGAAGGGAAAAGAGTCAGACCTACCAATTAATGATGCACTGTCCGTTTCACCACAACACACTAGTTACCACATCAAACTGGCCCCTGCTTGACCACTCATTCAGAACTGACAAAATGACTACAAATATTATCGGAAAAAGGGCATGAGAGTTTATCATTAACATCAGCATAAGTTTATTCAACTCTTTCACACAAATTGTTAGTTGAGCATGTACAAGGATATGATGCACTGACACAAGAAGTCTGCAGTCAAAAGTGTTTGAGGCAAACAGAAAGTTCTGAAGGAGCTGATGCAATTATTCTGCCCATTTCGTTGTGTTTGTGATCAACGTTACGAAAGAAATGTTGTCATATTAGACAGATGAAACAGAAACGGAAGCACTTCTCTCCATCCAAATGGATATTCATCTAAATTGGTTCACAAGTTTAAGTTGACAGTTTATTGAAACAGAAAATTAGCAGACTTCCAGCATAACTGTTTAAATATAGCAAGCATCTGATAACACAAATTTAATGTCATTTTTGTCCAGATGTGTGAATGGTGATAAAGGCATAAAAGACAAATCTGTCACACACACACACACACACACACACACACACACACACACACAAAATGGGCAACTATTGTTCCCTCAGTTGTAAGAAACCATAGTATACAAAAGTTCAAAGTTTTTCATATAATTTAATTAATGCATTAAATTAATCAAAAGTGATTATAATTACATTTATTAAGTATCATGGTAAGGTTTCCACAAAATTGTGAAGCAGCAAAACTTTTTTCAGAATTGAAATGTATCTTGATCACCATATTTCTGAAGGATCATGTGACACTGAAGATGTAAGTAATGGCTGCTGAAAATTCAGTCGGGCAACACAGGAATCACTCACATTTTACAATACATTAAAATATAAAACAGCTATTTTAAACTGCAATAATTCCTCACAATATTACTGTTTTTACTGTATTTTAGATCTAATAATTGCAGCCTTGGTGAAGATAAAAGATTTATTTCAAAAACAGTAAAAAACAACATACTAACCTAAGTTATTTTGGGTTTATTTAAAGGAGCTATGTGAAGGTTTTTACTTAAACAAAATCTTTCAGATAGAGTTTTCATTTGTACATGTACGAGCCAACCATGATGTAAAAAAAAGAATGACACCTCGACTTTCCACCACGGTTGCCTCTATCAGCCTGTAGGCTCAATTGTGTGTGGAGGAGTCAGGCCCGAATTGGCGTGAAAATTCACAAAATGTGACGTCATGCGTGTTCTTGTCTACTTGGGCTTACAACCGTACGGCACGCCAGCCATTATAGTAAGCAGCGGCAATAGTGTTTTCAAATGGACTCTGCGGATGGAAAGAATCGACCAGCCTCCAGCACAATTCAGACACCCACGGACACTCCTCGTAAGTTAAAAAAAAAAGAGCGTGCGCACTGAACGAGCATGAGACTGGCTGCAGTTCCTCTTATGGCCACTGGTGTCAGTAACGGTTAGAAATTTGAGAACCTACGCAATGCTCCTTTAATAGACGATGCCACAATAATGCAGAATTTGTCTTTAGACTCAAACACACAAGACAAAACAAACAGTCTAGGCTATCTTTTACAACTGCAATGCACTGGTTAATGTCAAATCAATATCAGATCAAAAAAATCCCATTTAGATTCAAAGCAACCCTAGTCCATATTATATTGACTCTGCACACACACATCCAACAAAAAGCCTCTCTTTCCTGGTATGACCCTCAACAGACCATCAAACACACCTGTGCTGGGCCTGTTTTATGTCAACTAACATAATGAGGGAAAAACAAGAGCGAAGGAGTTTGTTTGGAAAACGAGGCTGGCTGTTGTCCCACAGGTCTCTTCTTCCATTGTTTCGGCTAAAAGCCTAGTCTGCTCGCTCAGCTTTTAGACACAGACTGCATTGTCAGGCAATATATGCTTTTCAGGAGCCGATGCTACAAGCAACCATTAAAACAACTCCTACTATTACACACCTGCAGGCACAATCCTTTTAAGAGAGTGTTTACTTATTACATTATCACAGAATGTTGTGGGCAACATCAGAGCCCATTCTGCTCATTGATCCTGCGTGTAGGTCTCCATTTATTATGATAAGGGATCAATCGGATTTCAGGGTTCATGGCATGCTATGTGAATTTCAATGTCACAAACGTCCATGTTCCTTTATCCTTTTTTTCAACTTGAAAAGAGCTTGTGGGCACAGATGGAAGAGCAACAGAAGGGCTGATAATGATGCAAGATCTGTTTGCGAGACTGTCTGCCCACAGGGAGCTCTGATCATGGGGAGACAGAATCATCCACAGGCCCCTCTGGACCCGTTACCACGGAGGGAGCTGGATGTACGGGCCACAGTTATGTTTTATCAATCCTACCCAGATCAAAAGAGGCTCAGCGACATTTCAAAGTTGAGAATAAAATGGCAAAATGTGATTTCGAAGGATTTCAAGTACCAGAAAATGTGAAAACTTAAGAGAACATAATTAATCCACACTAAGGCAGGTGTCAAGAAACAGTTTCCAAATGAAAGTGATGAGTATCTTGAAGGAATCCTTGTTTTTAAAACCCCTTAGATATTTTCAGGAGAATGTAGCATGGCTTTATAATTTTTCTGTGAACAGAATTTGTATGACATCGCAAAAGGTGATCTCTTTAATCAGGGCTGGATCTCAGAGCGTGGAGGGAAATCCCAAGAGGTGCTGCTGCTTTCCTCTGGGTGATAGCAATATTCACAGCAGTGAGAAACAACTCCTGACACATGGATTCCCATTACAGACAGATGACAGATTTTGATTTGAAATCTGATGCCATTCAGATCAGCCTCCAAATCTGTTGTATAAATGACTGTTATTATGAATCTCAGCATGAGTCACTGATGAATCAAATCGCAGGGGAGTGCCTTTGACTCTTATGTGTATGTGATGAATGTGACATACACAATCTCTCCAAGGCAAACTTGATTTACATATGGATTATACAACTGCAAAGCTAAAGCATGCCTCGGGTTTTTAAAAAGAATACCGGATGAGTCATTTTCATGTGTAGGAAATTCATACAGCTCAACCAGCCCTTTATCGCCTGTGATTAAGACAGTTCAAAAGAGCAGAGAACTGAAGGGCCTAATTAAAAGTGATTTATAGATGTGATCTAGGAAAGAAACTTTGAAAATTTAGTGGAAATGGGTGAGCAACCAATTAGCACGGATGTCTCTGAACTTGAGCGGTCCACACAGAAATAGCTTTAGCAAATGAAAGATGGACGTCAGTGCAGTGCCTATTTGACTAACTAACTGAAAATATGTAGTGGAATTAGTGCAAAGTACTTTTTCTCCAGCAGTAAGTTATAAATTCTGTATGAGTTATGTACACACACACACACACACACACACACACACACACACACACACACACACACACACAAAACAGAAATATTACCAATAGTGTATTCATCCACAGAAAACACGAAACAACAAGCAAAGAATCAAAGTTCTTCTCATGCTGTTCACTGAAAAAAAAAAACTAGAAGATTTACTTTATTTTTATTTTGCAAGTTTAAAATTTAAGTACTGAATTAAGTAAAATCTACTTAAGTAAGGTAAAATTATCAAAGAAAATAAGTTAATTTAACATGGCCAGTTAGAGTTTGACAAGTCATTTCTACTTTATTTTAAGTTAAATCTGCAAATCTCAAGTACATTCTGGTTTTATTTATGGATTATAAACTTTACTATGAAAGTGAAAAAGTGAAGTGACATTCAGCCAAGTATGGTGACCCATACTCAGAATTTGTGCTCTGCATTTAACCCATCCGAAATGCACACACACAGAGCAGTGAGCACACACACACACTGTGAGCACACACCCGGAGCAGTGGGCAGCCGGACCTGCGGCGCCCGGGGAGCAGTTGGGGGTTCGATGCCTTGCTCAAGGGCACCTAAGTCATGGTATTGAAGGTGGAGAGAGAACTGTACATGCACTCCCCCCACCCACAATTCCTGCCGGCCCGGGACTCGAACTCACAACCTTTCGATTGGGAGTCCGACTCTCTAACCATTAGGCCACGACTTCCCAGCAGTGAATAAACACTATTATGACATGTGGTTCACTTATAAACATAATTAAACAAGCAGACAACTTGTTATCCTTTTTAAGTTAATAATGTCCACTCAACGTAATTATTACCCAAATGAACACAGAGACCTCAATACTTTGTACACCATACAAAATGATGGTAACAATCAGTAGATAATGTTTGAGTATTAATGGGTCATTTTGAGTAGAAAATTAACTCCAGGTGTCAGAAAGTAGTAAGTTACTAAACCTAACTTCAAAAGCAACCATGAAACAGTGTAAATGCAACTTGAAAACAGTGAAAAATGTAACATTTTTAATTATTCATGCCAGAGTGCATGATGGGAAAACAGGAACATAACTTTGAAAAACATAAACAATTCCAAATAAAATATACTTATAAGTTCAAATTTAATTTTTACAAGCTTAAATTGAGTACTAATAATATAGATTTTACTCTTTTTTTGTTTTAATTCTTGCCTGAACTAAATGATTTAATGTAGAAAATTACATTTGTTTTTATACAGTATTTACTTCACCAAAATCATTTTTATCACTTTTCTTAAGTATACTTTCCAAACAGCATACTTTATGTTCACCTGCTTTACATCATGCAAATCCTTTTTTTTTTTTTTTTTTTTTTGTGAATGGTGAGGAATCAAAGTCCAATGCTCTAAGCACCATCTGACACCATTCTCCAAATACTGTCTCTACGGGAGAGCTACACTGCAGCACATTTGCCCATATTAATAACACAGCACTATCAGAGGGCTGGGTAGTTTTATTGCTGTACAAATACAGCCCAGCAGGCCAGTCTGTCAATAAAGAGCCTGCTTATGCAACAGAAAGCAAAAGAGAGAGAAATTCAAGCTTCTTCAGCACCTTTAAACCTTAGATATTTTAGTAAACTCGAGTGCTTGACATACATTTTTTTATTTTTTTTGCAATTTAAAACAATTGAACAATCTAATTTCCAAGTAATGCAGTATGATCCAAACAATCCACAATGCAGTTATTAGTTAATTAATGTTTTATCAGAATGCTTTGCGTGCAGTTTTATGGCTCAGTGTTATGGAACCAAACCACAAGGGTTGAGACTGTGTTTTAATGACAGTAATATAGACTTGGTACACTGATCAAATTTAATCTTCACTAACAACACAGCAAATTCCCGTTGAACAACCCTGCCATGACCACCTTTACAAGGTGTGCCTACATGTTGTTGACATAGCTTTTAGCTTTTAAACTCTCCATATGAGCAAGCAGCTGTATGTGGATGAGGACATTTGAATATGGCAAGCCAAATTAACTTTTATTCATTCGCAGGATATGTATTCTTGATATCAACAATTCAATTTTCACTAGTAACAATGTTAATTCTTGATATCAACAATTCAATTTCCACTAGTAACAATGTTAATTCTTGATATCAACAATTAGATTTCTACTAGTAACAATTGCTATTTTTGATATCAACAATTCAATTTTCACTAGTAACAATGTTAATTCTTGATATCAGGAATTGTATTTTCACTAGTTAAATGTCACCATAGGCTTCCATTCAAATTTAATTGTTGATATCAAGAATTGCTTTCTTACTAGTTGAAATTCCGATTTCACATATCAGAAATACAATTCTTACTAGTAAAGACCTTTATTTTTGATATCAGTAATCACACGGCTACTAGTACCGACGTCCATTCTTGATATCAAGAATTGAATTGTTGATATCAACAATTACATTTTCACTAGTAACGACACGTATTCTTGATATCAAAAATGACGTCATCAGAAATGCAGAAATGCGTTTATCATATCAAAAATGTAATTACAACTAGTGATACACATAATTCTTGATATCTTTAACTTAATTGTTACATGTTAAAATTACATTTTCACTAGTAAAAATTGTTATTTTAGTTATCATGAATTCCTTTTTGGATATGTGCATAGCAATGAACTCCTTTTTGGATATGTGCATAATTTAATGACGAGTGCAACCCTTTATGAATGTTTATGGCGGATAAACGACAAGATACAGCGCAAAAAAGAGAACGGGCACATTCGATTGCCCTCTCATGAAAATAAAACGCTCCTGTAGGCTATTTTTAATAATTATTTTGTTTTTATTTTGAAAGGGACTACTTAACTCCGCCTACAAACGTATGGTAGTGTTTATAAAGGATGCAAAAAGACATGATGGTACTATCGATTTCTGTGGCGCAGGTGGTAATGCGCCAGCTGGCTGTGTTTTGTCGCGACGGACCCGAGTTCGATTCCGCCTTTTGCCGAGCTCTTCCTTTATCCTTTTCACGTCCCGTATCACATCGGAAAGTTATGTATTTTCAATAAAACTCAACGAAATGATCGAAAAGTGAAAAATAACGTGGATATTGTGTAAGGTTAGGTCTAGTTGTAGGAGCTCCGGAAAGTTAAGGTTTGGATGGCATTTAATTTCAAATTAAATAGCATCAGTGTGCATTGCATACATTAGAAATACATCGATTAAAATTAGCAACCAGACTTATGACGTTATATTACTTAACACTTATTTAAGACACTTTTTCGAGTATATATCGAAAGCAATTTAGATAGAAATGGCTATGTGGAATATGTGGAATATGTGTACTAGGAATTTGTTACGACATTCTAGTTCACCCAATAGCGGGCGGTGTTGTGCTAAATAGAGTGTGGTGCTGAAGTGAATGTTTCTAATCTTTTTCCGCTTTTATTTATACAGTTGTTTTTGTATTTATTATTGTTTTCAGCTGTTTGTCATGTATGAATTATTCAGAACGATTTTTTTTAATAAAACAGTTTTTTTTAACTGGTTTTTTTAATAACTGGTTTACTGGTTCTTTTACGCTCGACGTGATGACGTCATTGACGAAGACGTAATGGCGGCACGTCTATCAAACATTCTAATATATAAAGTCAGAAATCATAACTTTAGTGAGTTAAAAACCTCATAATCATGAAAAGTTTATAAGTAAGTTATGCAACAACGCACCCAAATACAGTAACAGCAATAATGTGCATATGAGGATATAAGTCTTGAAGATATAAAGTAAATAAATTAGGTGTCATCAGCGCAGAAACCACTATACATAAACCATTGCGATGTATTTGTTATTAAATGAACTTACGTTCCGCCAGATTGCACCTTCATTCAAGCCCTCGGTTTACCCGCGCTCATAATTTTAGCACAGAATCAGTTCAGAATCAATCACCAAAAGAATCAGTTCGGTTCAGACGTGCTGTGAGTCAGTTGGCTTCACGCTGAATCACGCATGCGCAGTATCATCAGCTCCTCTGTTCTCAAAACGGACACGTCCGAAAGAAACGGTTTTGGTTCAGTGTACTGATGATCTGAAAACCGATGCAACCGGTTCTTGACTCGAGAACGAGAATCACTCTAACCGGCACGTGCTGCAGTTCAGTATAATCAGCGGCTCTACTCGTGTTCATGTTCTGTTTACTACAAACTCAATTTGTGAATGTGTCATCATTAACTATAAATACAGTACACATATTTCATAAATCATCCCTTATTCCTATTAAACATAGAGTCTTTAGAGTTCTTAATTATTGTCCAACTTCCCTGAAACCCCCTCTGGCCTATTCATAACCTACAATATACAGATTAGAAACATTCATCTTAAAAAAATAAATTAATAATAATAATAATAATAATAATAAATAATAGTAAAATAATAAAAATATAATAATAATAATAATAAAAATACCTTTCATATGACAATACTGAAGAAACGGCTCTTTGCTACAATGTAAAGTAGGCCTAGTGAGTATGCAGCTTGTATAACAGTGTAACATTTACATTTATTTTCCATTCCTCTTGTCCACCGATGCTTCAAAAACCGGACAACATGTTATATAAAAATAATTCCTATAAGGACACGACTCATTCATGTAGCCAACGATATTCCAAAAAAAATATATATATTATTATCTTTGGAAGTAAGTGATCATCACTTGTATCCCAGGGGTTTTTATGAGCACAACAGGATGATAAATGTTCTTATAATTATGCCTATAAAATGAGTAACTCCAAAACGCTTTTGTATTTGAACACTAGGCCATATATATGTGCAGTGCCACCAACTTTGTCAATAAAACTTCATTATCTGTTATATATTTTTTTCCTTTAGTTGTATTTTTTATTTGATGTATTAGAAGAAAGTGTATAATAAAACCAAAAATAAACACCTGAAAAAGCGACATGAAGTTATTTTTTAAACTAAATAAATGCATTGTTCACTTTCCTTTAATTATGTGAATGACTTGTTGGCCAATAAAAAGAAACAGCATAAATTTATTTTTATTTATTTATTTTTTTACAATTAACAAAATGTTTTTAAATGAATCCAGCCATAATATAATTTTCAAGTTTCACTGACAAAAGAAATAAATAAAGGAGGAGCCGTTTCTGCACATGGATGTTCTTCTGCCATCTTTGGCCAATGCTGAAAAAGGAGGAGTGTCGAAAATCTCATTAATATTAATGATCTCATTACCATAGCTATTCTAACATGTAAAAATGGCATTTCTACATATCTGTAAACGTATTTTTACTAGTTAAAATGTTATTTAAGATATCAGTAATTCTATTTTCACTAGTTGTAAGGACAATTTCAGATATCAACTGCCTTTGTTGATATCAATACTTACTTTGTTACTAGTAAAAATGTGAATTCTTGATATCACCAATTTAGTTGTTACTAGTTGAAATGTTAATTCTTGATATCAGTAAATGTATTTCAACATGTTACAATTGTTATTTTTGATATCTGAAAAATAATTTCTGATATCAATATAATTTCTGATATCTAAAATGGCTTTCTTACTAGTAACAATCACATTCATGATATCAGAAATGAACATTGTCACTAGTGACAATTAAATTGTTGATATCAAGAATTAAATTGTTGATATCAAGAATTGACGTCGGTACTAGTAACCATGTGATTATTGATATCAAAAATAAATTTCTTTACTAGTAAGAATTGTATTTCTGATATGTGAAATCGGAATTTCAACTAGTAAGAAAGCAATTCTTGATATCAACAATTAAATTTGAATGGAAGCCTATGGTGACATTTAACTAGTGAAAATACAATTCCTGATATCAAGAATTAACATTGTTACTAGTGAAAATTGAATTGTTGATATCAAGAATTAACATGGTTACTAGTGGAAATTGAATTGTTGATATCAAGAATACATATCCTGCGAATTAATAAAAGTTAATTTGGCTTGCCTATTGGCATTCCCAGGTTAAAAATAATTGATATCAAGAATTAACATTGTTACTAGTTGAAATATAATTCCTGATATCAAGAATTAACATTGTTACTAGTGGAAATGTAATTGTTGATATCAAGAATTAACATTGTTACTAGTGGAAATGTAATTGTTGATATCAAGAATTAACATTGTTACTAGTGGAAATTGAATTGTTGATATCAAGAATTAACATTTTAACTAGTGAAAATTGAATTGTTGATATCAAGAATACATATCCTGCGAATGAATAAAAGTTAATTTGGCTTGCCATAATTTGAACTATTATCACAATAGCACAGCATATAATCTAATGATACACACACACCCACCACAACGTGCCAGACCAGCAAACATCCCTATACCTACGTATACATCATGACAAAAATCAGATCAAAGAAATGCTACATGCTATCAGTTTTGATCAAGTTTCACATTTCTGAATGTAAAAATTGTGATGGCATGGCTATGTTATGCCGGGATTGCACTAGGGGTTGAACGACTTCTGATTTTTTAAAGTTGACTTTTATATGATGGAAGTCGAGTCGAAGTCGACTCGCTGATGACATCATTAATGAACAAATAAGTCTGGAGCTGTGACAAACCCCTTATGCACAGCTATGGCATAGGACACAGCGAAGCACACATGGCTATTGCTCCTATATATACATGTGCCGGAATTCGGTAATTCGATGTATCACGGTAAAGGATATGCATGATATTGTTATCGTGGATACTTCTAAATACAGTGAATAATTATATATTACAAATTATTCCGAAATTGGAATGCATTTTAAGAATAATTTTCCCATCAACTGGTCAAAATGCACAACACAGCTGTATGCTGCTTGAATGAGCGTGTACCGCTCTGATGTAAAGAAGTGCATGAGAAGCACATGGGGGAACACGTAAGAGATGCGATGAATGAAAGCACATTCACTCTCTGAAAGCAGATGGCGCTAAACTACAGAAAATGCAGCCCTTTACCCTGGAAACCCCATAAATAAAGCAGCTGTGCTACTTTCTAGAACATATTTAAACAATTTTAAATAGCCATTCAGAGTTTGTGGATTCACTATGGTGTTTATCACAGCACCAAATACTTAAATATTTAGACTTAATAGGCTATTTATTTTCAAACTTTTTTTTTTTCATTTTAATCTAGACTACAACATGCCCTAGATATTGTTTGAAAGTGTTTTGATTCTTTATTGTTCATTCACACTTTATATTAGGGCTTCATTAGTTAACATTAGTTAATTCATAAGTTAACATAAACTGCCAACGGAAAATTCTTCTGAACATTCATTAAATCTTAGGTATTCCAATATTAAATAATACGCTGTTAAAATTTGAAAGTTGCAGCTGTGTTATTTAATGAGCTATCATGAACTAAGACTTGTATTTTTTAACAAAGATTAATAACTTCTGTAGCAAATGTATCTATTGCTCATTGAATGTTAATTGTTAACTAATGAGGTCTTATTGTAAAGTGATACCGATTGGTCTTCCTTTTGCACTTTAAGCTGTGTAAAACTTTATATAATTTTCTGTATTGATTTAAATGTTCAGTTATTTTTGTTATAAGAAAAAAGTTATTTAACCTGTTATACTGTATTATGACTATTTTTTAACTAAAATAAAATACCGTGATAATACTGTATATGTGATTTTAGCATTAGCAATTAATCGCAACAGGAAAATTCGATACTGGCATATCCCTGATCCTATAACAGCTATTTTTTTATATATGTTCTTTTGCCTTTGGGTCGTTTTATTTCACTTATAGCACAGTAAAGATTACATTTATATGAATAAATTAGTGAGAGCGATTGCGTGTGTGAATTATTTCTACATGGCAGCATCTCTCTAGTTGTAGTAACGCTGTGGGATTTAGTTATTAAGAAATATATGTTTGAACTTTCAGTTTCTAAGCTATTTTACTGAGAAATCACAGAAAAGTTTTGACATGAGTCTGCGCATGACGTACGAGCTACTGTCTGTAGCCTATGTGTGTGTGTTACAGTGCAGCAGCGCATTAGATTAGAACGGTGATTAATTTACCTGTACAATAAGCTGTTTAGAATATATTCTCCTGTTCAATATTGAGCAGCCAGTAATATAATCACACGTCTTGTGGAGCTATCAGAGTATACATTTATTTGTCATTTTAACTGTTTGGAAATGGAGCGTAAATGTGGTGTGAAGTCCTTCAAATATTTATTATCCTGTTGCGTCCTCTATAGGACCAGCGACTAGTCGACATCAAGCTTAAAGCATCATGGCAGAGCATTGAAGTCGACTAGTCGATTAGTCTCTGCAACCCCTTGATTGCACGGACTGTGGCACTACTGAAAAGAAACATACAAGGGCATCTGAAAATAAAAAGAGAAATGACCAGATGTCTGTGCAATGAAATAAACATTTTTCCATGAACAATAAGGGAAAGGATCCTAAATGCAGAAAGACACGACGTAGACAAAAGTTTAAAAGGACATTCTGGTCCAGGTTCATCAACACCTGTGAGCAAAAACAACATGACCTGTTCAGATGCAAAGCACAAGCAGGTGCAAGTTCTCAAGGTGTAAGAATATCATGACATGACCATACAATTCCAGTTTATGGCTATGAAAAACTACATCATGGATTAACATAAGCAGTAGAATTTATTTATACAATGTAGGCTATTCCAATGGCTTTATTCATTCTATATTATTAAAACGAATAAACTAAAACCATTTTGCTATATAACATATTCCATCTTCAGGATCAAATTAACATTTTACATTTTTCAAACATATGCATAAATCATGAGATAATACAAACCAGACGAAAACTATTTTTATGCATTTAATCATTTAAGATTCACTTAAGATTTAAGAATAATTTAAGATTTAAGGTTGCTAATATGAAACAAAAAGCAATACAATAAAGAAGATAACCACGGACAGCAATATTGACACCAAAAAGAGGAAGCACTACCATATTGTTGAGCACCTCAAGAACTTTCTAAAACCCCAGGTGACCTACCTCAGAAGAAACTCCAGAACCCTCCAACTCAAGGCCTTCCAAACTTGGATCAATAGCCACATGATACTTCACCACAATGTACTACAAAAATACATACAGTACATAAAAATCCAGAAAGCTATATGGTGACTGCTCTGAAATTTCTGAACATGTTAACCGTTTTCTACTCAGCTAACATATCTACTCTCTGCACAAGAGGGTGTACCACATGTGCGCGTGGACTCAAGCGGGGGAAATGATGTTGTTCGTCTAGGGTGGCTGGTTTGAAGAATGCACAAGTGTTATCACCGGAGGTTATGCAAGAATAGTTTGGTGGAAACCTTTGCCTGGTACAGTGCTAGGCCCCTGCTGCACGCGGCCAAGGAATCCTGCCCTGAAAATTCCTAATTGCCCTTGCTGAGCAGGAATCTGCCAGGCTCACCTAGGATGCACCACATAGGTTATCACACAAGCTTCTTTTTTTTATATATATTTAGTTTTGAACTAATTACCCTCCCTGAGTCTGAGGTCACCAGCTGAGGGGAGGTGTTAAAGGACATAAAAAGGATGTAGGATGCAGTTTCTTTATATTAAAAAAATATATACATATATTTTAGAGAGAAGCAGGGCTTAATTTGTGCCGGAACAAGCCGGATCCGGCACCTCTGAAATCGGATCCGGCACCTCATTTTGGCAGATCCCCCTCCTCCAGGGGTTGCGTTTCCGTATGGCAGACAGATATGTGCCGTGAAAAATTAACCAAAATTAATATCTCTATTATAATTCGTTATTATTATTTTAAATCAGAGGGTTTACAAATATTTAACCAATGATAAGTATTTAAAAAAGCTTGTCAGTAAAACTTCATTACGCCATTGGATCCTCTAGCTCTAAGCAAAACCTCGTCACTTCCCCCGCCTCCACTCAGATTGACGCGCGCGCACAGCCTGGAGGAGACAGATCTCCGCTTATTCGCAAAGCAAGGGTAAACACATAACTGTTTGAATAGTACAGCATTTTCTTTACTCAAACACCATGTCTGTAAAAGCTAATGTCTTTGTGTGTTTGAAGACTGGAGAAGTACGTTTTTTGCCATCTAGCCAAAATACTTTTGTACGTTTTGAATATCCTGTGCATAAGCGCTTTATCTTTTGTATCATGAGACATTGGCCAAGTTTACTAAAACAACAAGAAAAACCAAGCACCCATATAGCAACAATAAACGTTAAATAGCCTGTAAAAAGTGATGATAGCATATAATGTGCTGCATTTGCCTCAGATGTGGACAAAACACAGATCTCCTCAATCGCCGGCCAAAGACCTTCTTAACTCCATTTGAGCTTGTTTTTCATATAGCCTAATGTTAATTGCACGTGTCTGATACAACACAAACACTGACAACGCAATGTTGTTTGATTTTTCCCCCCTTTTATTTCCTTCCCCCTCCCTCTGTATTTTAGTAGAGTGTGCCATGAAACTGTTTTATTTGTCAACAACCATCAGACATCATATTGTGTGTATTTGGTTGCTTAAACTCAACAAACCACGAAAAATAACTCATATAGACTAATACTCGCAAGGCGGCTTTATACGCGAGCTTTGGATGTGACTGCGAGAGCACATAGCCTAATATAGCATGTGGAGCACGCGAGTACCAAATGGTTTAAAATACTTAAAAGGTGTGCAAATTATACCTTTTTGTGACAGTGCAACAATTACCCGATTAGTCAAGTCAAGTGTCAGTTCTGTCAGCTGTCCCGATCAAAATGCGAGTGAGTCTTGTATCGCAGCTTGCAGCAGGTGCACAGACAAGATGCGCTGACGTGAAGCGCGCTCCGAGAGAGTTTATATGTTTTCGAATGACTGATTGAATCTTGTTTGTGTGGATTTATTTTATTATTCAAACCTACAAGCTATGTTGAATAAATTCAGGGATTTAGCTCATTATAAACTTGAATGCTGTGAGATTTATTAAAACCACATAAATGTAGGACCTGAGTAAATATAATTATTACACAGAGATTTGAAAAATAAAATTCCACAACTTTTTCAAAACGTTTTTAGGCCTGGAAATAGTTGTTTTAAAATCGCATGGCATTTTCATGACCTTACAGACCCTAAATGCAACTGATGCACGCTCTTAAAATCACTCAAACTGGTCCAGCAATGTGATTGCGCGAATGTTCCGTTACCTCTCCCTCCTGTAATCACATGCCGGATCCGTTACCCCGCTTTGTTCCGGGACCTCGTAATTCACAAATTAAGCACTGGAAAGAAGTATGTGAAGAATTTAGAACTTTTTCCCACATTTAAACTGGAAAATATGAAAAATATTTTAAGTATTTCGGGTCAGATCTGCAAAAATGAAGTAAAAATCTGTTCTTCCTAAACAAAAACTTTCAGAAGAAACTTTGCAGACATTTAGAAAAAAGAAAACCGTTTTCTTTAGCTGCACATACACATACAAGAAAAGTAAAATAAATTGGAATTACACAATGAAATACACGCAGTGACTCTGAACACCTCCGTGTCAAGGGGTGGGGGTGGGTTACACTGAATGGTGGTAAGGTGAGGAAGACGAGTATCAAATACTCAGATGAAAGAGGCAGAGCAGATTTAGAGCCTTTTTGTTTCCGTGTGTTCAAAGGAAGCAGCTGCTGACTGCACAGGGCTTAGGTCCTATTCATCTGTAGGGCGAGACAGACGCAGTATCCTGAGGCACAGAAACACACACACCACACACTTCAAAGTCTATAGAGACACAAACTGCTGCGGTGTGGTAGACTCTACTCCATAACTCTGTCATTAGCTTCACACACAAGGCTCAGAGAAGCCGTGAGCTCGCCCAAAGACTGTACCGAATCAACATTTATCAGGCTGAGTATCCGTATGAATCTGAAGTAAAAACTATTTTGATTTAAAAATACACTACATGCATCAATATCAGCCCTTTTTTATCACTGGAAATAGTCGCCTATACCAATTTATGTCTTTAAAAAAGGGAGAAATGTCGAGAAATCATTGACAAAGTAAACACTGGGGTCATATGTCAACAGGTGACATGCAAGACTCACGCCCCCAGAGGTGGCCCAGCCATCCCCCAACTGCATTTCCCATTCGCTTGTTAAAATTCAAATATTCCCTCGGACGTGTATGTGTGTGCGTGTCTTCCTGATGCATAAGCCTCAACAAATCTTCAGTTAACATTTGCATCACAAGCAAATCACTATTGTGTGGTTATTTAGTATAAAAAGAAATGCCCTTATTTCACCAATTATCTGCATAAAACCATTAGCGTAGTCAAAGTCAAACACATACTGTGGGCTAAAAAAAAGGGAGAATAAGATGAAATGGCTAGTTATTTATTATTTTCTTTCTAAGTGTGTGACTTTCAATACCTCCCAAAAATGCACACTAGAACTCAAAGTTAGACAGGAATTAGGTCAGAAAGTGAAAGACTTTATGAAACTTTATGAGGAGTAGAGCTTGCGCTTTTATTTTCCTATTCAAAAACATTTGCATAGGTTGTCTAAGTGCATGGTGTTTGGTCTGAGCTCTCTTTGCCTGACTGATGCTTTTCTGATTCCCTGTGTGTAACCAAACCAACATGCAAAGCTCGCTTCAACAGAACTGAGCACTAGCTCCATGTACAGGAGTGTACTTGCACTGACAGCCAAGGTCATATATCTGTACCACCTGCTCATGACTGTTTGGCTTCCCTGCCACTAACACAACCCTGACTATCAGATGTTAGAGCAGTAGTTCGCAATGCAGCACCACTACAATTTATCATAAAAGAGAAAACAAAATTAAATTAAATACAATAATTTTTTTTTATAAATAATAAAATAAATATAAATAATAATAAATACTAATATACATAAAAACTATTAATATAAAATTAAATTTAATGGTATTATAAGCATTATTAATATTATACAAAAAGTAACATAAGAGTGTCCATGAGAAAAAAGGGGAAAAGAAATTGTTTTAAACATGAGACAAGTTTTCAGAAATGTATTTCTGGATTCTTCTTAATTTAATATGGTTTTAAAAAATATTTGTGCCATTTTTAAGAAATGTTTAATGACTCATCAACCATACAGAAGTAATACTTAGTCTTAAGTGTCAATTATATATAATAAATAAGCTTTCAATTGATGTATGGTTTATTAGGGTCAAACAATATTTGGCCGAGATACAACTATTTGAAAATCTGGAATCTGAGGGTGCAAAAAAAATTAAAAACTGAGAAAATCGCCATTGAATTTGTCCAAATGAATTCTTAGGAATGCATATTATTAATCAAAAATTAAGTTTTGATATACTTACAGTAGGAAATTTACAAAATATCTTCATGGAACATGATCTTTACTTAATATCCTAATGATTTTTGGCATAAAAGAAAAATCTATAATTCTGACCCATACAATGTTTTTTTTGGCTATTGCTAAAATATACCCCAGAGACTTAAGACTGTGCTCCAGGGTCACATATTTCCTTAAACCTTAAATTCATGTGAATTTGTATATATATATATACAGTGCCACTTGAAAGTTTGTGAACCCCTTGCAGAATCTGTGAAAATGTGAGTACCGTAAATTTAACAAAATAAGAGAGATCATACAAGATATTTTACATAAAATATGTTTACATTTAGTCTACAAGACAAAAAAAAGAAAAAAAAAGCTTAACTTATTAAAATAACCTCATTCAAAAGTTTGTGAGCCCTTGGTTCTTAATACTGTGTGTGGTTTCCTGGATGATCCACAACGTTTTTTTGTTTTGTGATGGTTGTTCATGAATCCATTGTTTGTTCTGAACAGTTAAACTGCCTGCTGTTCTTCAGAAAAATCCTCCATGTCCTGTGGAATCTTCAGTTTACCAGCATCTTTTGAATATTTGAACCCTTTCCAGCAGTGACTGATTTAGAGATCCAGCTTTTCACACTGAGGACAATTGAGGGACTCAAACACAACTACTGAAAAAGGTTCAAACATTCACTGATGCTCCAGAAGGAAACACGATGCATTAAGGGGGGTGAAAACTTTTGGAACTTAAAGATCAAGGTAAATTGTACTTAATTTGTTTTCTGGGAAACATGCAAGTATCTTCTGTTGCTTCTGAAGTGCAGTACTAAATGGAAAAAATATATATTTCTACAAAATAAAAAAAATCTTCATCCTATTCAAAGTTTTCAGCCCCCTGGCTCTTAATGCATAGTATTTACTTCTGGAGCATCAGTGAATGTTTAAACCTTTTTTAATAGCTGTGTTTGAGTCCCTCAAATGTCCTTGATCAAGACAGTACGTGCATTTTGTATGATCTCTCTTATTTTGTTAAAATTACTCACATTTACACAGATTCTGCAAGGGGTTCACAAACTTTTAAGTGGCACTGTATATATACGTACATATATACATATGGAAGAGGTGTGTTCTGACTGCATGCATGATTTGCCTTTGTGTATTTTTTAATAAAGTAATGCATAAGACAAGAACACATCTTGTGACATAGTTGCATTTTGCATTATTTTTACCTGCTGAATAGACCTACAACCCAGTTGAGAATCAGTGGTATTTATATATACTGTATATATATATATAATTTTTCTTTTTTTTCCCTTACATTGCTAATATGTACCAGGTCTGTGAGGCAACAGTAAAAAATGAACGGCAATGCCGACCACAGATTGCGCCGAGCTTCTGCTTGATTCCCCGAATGGCTCCTAATCTACAGACTCATTTAGAATGTGATTATTAGTGGACTGAGTTAACGAGGCCCATCTGCATCAGTACAACAGGACAGATGGTCCATAGGAGGACATCTCAATTATAGTGTACACTGAGGTAAAGAAAACACCTACCCAAGATTTACCACAAACTCCATATGATGTTGAACAGGTGTTTGTGCAGTCGAGGGAGATTTCTGCCTTATGTGAATGGCAATAAGCTTCAGTTCCACGTTACTTCAGGGATAAAACACAGCCCTCACAAATTCATATTTCTTTTACATTCAGCATCATGACATAAGTGGCACTCTGCACAGTACATGGAAACAATGGAGTGACATATCAGGGGAGAGCAGCAGAAGATAAAATAAGCACCCGTCCTGGGAGTCAATCCCATAAGGGCTTTCAGACAGCAAGAGTCATTGCATCAGTCGGTTCTGTGCTATGGAAACCAGGCCTCTCTGGCTCGCTCTATTGAGCAATGCACACACAAACACGAGTGACTACTACACAACACCATTGAACTATGTTAAACTGGACTTATTAGAAGCCAGCAGACATGACATATCAAGCAGTGCCAGCACTAACCTGCAGTGTGAGATGTTAAGCATTGTTGAAAACTATTTTAAACAACATTTTTCTCATGTTGTTTCTCATGTTGAAGGACTATATTATTTATCTCAGAGACAAATTATAGTAAAGCTGAATTACTAATCACAGAATCTAAAAAAAAAAAAAAAACACTTTTCCAGAAGCAATATGATCATTCAAATATTTCTGATGCATTTGGATTTCAATACAACTTACAACATCAACATCAAAATAATCTATCATTAATTATGCGAATTAGAAAATGTTTTCATAAAGCCTGTGGCAAAAATCACTCATTTACACATCTACATTTGGGCAGTTTAATATAGTCACATCTCCCGCAGATAATTTGCTCGATACTATAAATTCTGTAATCCATCCTCCATCATGTGGCCTGAAACTCTATATGACTTTTATTCAGTGGAACAAAATGTCAAAGAGGCTCATTTCCATACAATAAAAATGCAGGGTGATCTGTCAAGTTTACTGCAAGTTTGCTTGGTTAATTAAAAAAATATATTAGGTCTAAGTTTGAGCCACAGGGCTATATGAAAACTACAAAACTGTGCCCTACAAACAACGTTTCATCTAGGCCTCAAGTTAGCCAGTACTACAACTTAAAAAAAAAAAAAATAGTAAGAACAAAAGCCCTGTACTTTCCCTTATACATAGGGCATGCATATTTAAACCTACAATCATGAGTAAATAAATAGTCCATGAGAATACCTTTTCTTTTAGCCTTTAAATGTTATGCACCTAATATACTCAAAGTATTCATATAATAGGAATTCTAAAAATTCTCTGTGGGAATGGTAGACTTATATGGAGGTTTTATCAGTCACAAAAGTGTTTTTTTTTCTAACATCATCCTAACTCACAAGCAAATCACGTTTGAAAACAATCCTAGAACTTTATGACCATTCAAGCCACTTCGGTGACATTTAGAGATTTCTGGTCTCATTCATCAAGTGCTGCTGCAGGGTTTTGTATTTGTTTATTTATTTTACTCTAATGCTAAATGAGATTTGTGTATGCATATCAACACTTTGAATGCTGTGACTCACATAACTGAGGGCTGGTACAGGCATCAGATGACTTATGTACCAGAAGGTTTACTGTACCAGAGTCTCGACGACTTTTTCAGACGAGGGTGAATCAGGGCGGACATGACGCCATGCCATCAGCCTGTTCGAGGCGAGCTCCTCGCGCCGTTGTCATTACTCAGCAACAGCGCCTCCTTCTGGAAATGATTGGCATAACAGCGAATATAGCTATGTACAGTGTACTTCATTTACATTGACTCTTTAGTATCTGCCAGCTCTGGTATCTGCATGTCACCAACAACCACAAATATCAAATGTTAAGTATATATATATATATATATATATATATATATATATATATATATATATATATATATTCAAATGTTGTGTATTCAAAATTCTAAATAATAAAATTTTCAATGATGCTTTAAGGTGATATTCAGCATATTATAAATGTGTTTTGATCACTTTCATATTAATAGACATTGAAATTGTACATATAGCGTGTACCCACATTCTTGCTTGAAGACATTACAGTGGAGTTTACTTTTTATGTATTTATATTTATGAAATGTAAATTTCCCTGTATGTTTATGCAGAAACTTGGGTTTTTTCATATTTTCATGATTAATTTTAAAATCCAAAAAGAATATTTCTATATAAAATAAATGAAAGTCACATAAAACATTCTGGACAATCAAGGTACTCCAAAAAACATTAGCCTTCTCCAAAAAGAGATCTCAGTTTCAGACAAAAAAAAAAAAAATGTGTTAGTCCTACTTTTACATTTACAAACAAACAAATAAATAAATAATTGATATGTTGAAATGCATAACTGTATAAGCTATTTCTTTGACTTTGTAAAAAAAATAAAAATAAAAAAGAGAGTGTGAACACACATAAGATACACTAAAGAAGCACAAATCCTTACTCCCAGGATTTGATTTTTTATGAGGCTCCAACTTTCCAAAATGTTAATACATAAAGCACATATCATTTAAAAGTGGGACAGTGTTTTTAATAGTCTTTGCTGCAGTTGAAATGCTACAAATTATATATATATAACAGGTCAAGTTTAAATGACAATGTAACTTATGTTTTGTCGATGTCCTATTCTAAACTGATCACTGAAAAGCGCACGGGAACCTTCTGTTGCTATGGTTACCTAAAACCTACTGTAGGCTACTTCTGTTTGAGAATGTGTGTTTAGCACATTCTCATTGCCTTTGTGATTACAGAAATATTAGAAAATTCAAATATTTGAAAAATTATTAGTTTCCAGTAGATTACTTTATTACAATAACCCGACTGCTATAGTCAAATCAAAGTTATGAATACGTTTAAATGGCACAGTAGTATTAGTCCTTGACTGCATCAATGCTCCATCACCGACAGAGGGCGCTCTGTTAGTGCTCTCAGGTGAGGTTGCTATGATGACTTGTGGACGATTATGAATTTTTGTACTGTTTGTTTATCCTTTACATTGTTGGACTCTTGCCACGTAATAATTTGATTAAATATAAAATATTTACATGGCAGGTTAATGCATGATAGTGACGCTAAACTAATTCCCAGAGCCCTGGATTGCTCTTTTCAGAGATTACGGAACGACACCTGCACTCAAACCGGTTCATCTTGTTTTCATGAGCCTGGCTTGAATGTAGCACCAGGCAGTGAGAGATCTTGTGAAAACTGAACATGAAAACAACAACAACAACAAAAAACCTTTTAGGCCTGTGTAATGTTGATAAATCCACTGCTCAAACGATAGATATTTCCATGATGAGTTATGAAGCATTTTGAGCCAAACTGATTTGATCCAGGTACAGTCACTCATTGGTCTCAAGTAGTTTTCCTAAATCTTATCCTACAGTACAGAACCAAAAGCAGTCCATAATCCTCACATAACAGCAGACACAAGCATTTTCACTCCACTAGGCCTAAATGTTTCTTAGAGAGAGCAACGAACAAAAAAACAAAAACAAAAAAACAACAAACATATTCTAAGAATGATTCACTAACATTCCCAGTAGGTTTTGAAAACGTTATTTCTGAATGTGCACTGAAAGTTCAAAACACCCAGTTTTTAATGTGTTTGAAGGCATAAAGGGAATGTTCTATTGCATCATTTCATAATCAAACATAATGGAAATGCTGCTTTTGAATGTTCTCTGAACACTCTGGTTGAACATTGCATTTATGATGTTAGCCAGACTTTTGTAAATGTATGCTGGATTGTCAGCACTGCTCAGCTGCAAGAGAGGTGAATCTATACATTTTAACATACATTAAAGCTTGTGAAAGATGTGCACAGCTCACACACAAGGTCTCCATTATTACTTAAGAATATTTTATGCAAAGTGATTTCTGACTAAGGGTTATAAATGAACCAGTGTTACGAGCAATATTTACACAAAAAGTGACACTCTGTAAATGCCCCACATACTGTATGTGCAACTGCAAAACTGAAAGAAAAAAACTAAAATGTACTGTAAAGGTTGACTGTATACAGAGAGTTGTATATATATATACAAGATATATACAAGTACAGACCAAAAGTTTGGACACACCTTCTCATTCAAAGAGTTTTCTTTATTTTCATGAGTATGAAAATTGTAGATTCACACTGAAGGCATCAAAACTATGAATTAACACATGTGGAATTATATATGGAATTGTATACATAACAAAAAAGTGTGAAACAACTGAAAATATGTCATATTCTAGGTTCCTCAAAGTAGCCACCTTTTGCTTTGATTACTGCTTTGCACACTCTTGGCATTCTCTTGATGAGCTTCAAGAGGTAGTCACCTGAAATGGTCTTCCAACAGTCTTGAAGGAGTTCCCCGAGAGATGCTTAGCACTTGTTGGCCCTTTTGCCTTTTGTCTGCGGTCCAGCTCACCCCTAAACCATTCCGATGATTGCTCGATTTATATATATAGTATATATATGTGTGTGTGTGTGTTCTTGTTTATGGTACATTTTGGGGATAGTAAAACCTTTATTGAACCGGTTTGCATTGAAAATCCATGTCAAGGGTACCAATTCTGCCTTCATAAACAAATTAATTCTGTCTAATTCTACTTGTGTCCACTTCTTAAAGGGCCACTCATCAAAGTTTTTCCCAGGAACATAGAGTAATTGTAATACAACAGATAATAAGGCATCCATCAGAGGGTTTAAAATCCACAACCGTTTGGTTACTAGTCCAGATATTCAGGTTATGCCACCCCTTTACAGGCCATACCTGTGTTTGTGGTGTCTGTCCCTGTGCAGGTCTAGCTACTAGACCAGTTTGGGGGGAATTTTCCAAAAACTGACAAAACTGTACTTGTATGTGGTAATGCTGGAACTCAAGTGCAACTGAATTTGCAAAAAATAAAATAAAGATTTCACACATACTTAACCATTTCAAGTCTGCTACAGTTTTGAACATCATGAGTCATGGCAACAGTGAACCGGAACTGCATACATGACCATTTTTGTTTGTTTGTTGTGATTGTTTATCTAGTATAAAAACTGTAATTGTAACTGTGCAGTCTTTGTTAAAAAAACTAAATGAGGTCAAATATTAGTTCACCAAATAAAAAAAGGTAAAAAGATTGTAACAGTTAATATTATAATCAATAAATATTTTTTCTAGGTTTTAATATTTATCAATAATAAAAACTTTCTTTGTTGTTTTAGATCTGTGCCAGAAAGGGTTACCATCTGGAGGTCCTTCTGTTGAAGGCAACATCATGGCAGAGAGGTGTTGCTTGAATTTGGCCTTTTACCTCAGACCAGTATGGTTTTATTTATGTTAGTGAGCTTTGGGTGTAAGGCTGGTTAATGCTGACAGTGCTCCAGGCGCACATGTGGATATGGAGAGTGCATATGACAAAACATAATGATTTCTAGCTAGCATGTTATAATTGTTTTTTTTTTTTTAAACCTGACCTTGACCTATTTTTTATGAAAGTGTTTTAATAATATCCAATTTAAACTCATGTGCAATCCACATCTCTAGTAAATATCCCAGTGAGGCACTGGCATCTTTACTTGATGATAAAAGCAGTTACACCTGTCCTCTGCTGTCAGAAACTCAAGGGCATCTCAACGGAAATCTTAATGACGTCCATAATTATGTGGAGTTTCCGTTATAGTGTGGGGCAGGGTGACAGCCATTAGTTTTATTGTTCCAGTAAAGACTCAGGCTAGAATCTGTTTCAGAAACATCATGCAAATGTACACAAACACACACTCCCCCTCGACTCTGAAGTTGTCGATCCACATGCTGTTATTAGTTAGATTGGTTAGAACAACAAGTCCAAAGCAGAGTTTGTGTGGTTGACACATGCGGTCCATATAACATTTTCTCCATTATGAGATTGGCCTACTATATTATTATGTGGATCAGTGGATCACAAGACATGCCAAACATGCACCTTGGCTCTCACTCACTGAAACACATTTGGAGAACAGAGCTCTTAACTTTGGACCCCAAGGGAAATATTTAACAAGTGTAATTAATTTAGGTAATAAATTGTGAAATGAATGACTACAAGGAATGGATCATTTATCCTCATTAGAGTGAGAGTGTTTTTTTTTGTTTCATTAATAAAAGTGCACTGACTGTTAACAGCAGCTGATTGCTATTTTCAGACTATTTTTAGATTCAAGTCCAGGCAACTGCATCTTATCTCATCACTTGTATCATGTAATTAAATTTGGAGGCAAATACATAATGATTTTTGAAGGAGATGTAATAATTCAACACAGAATTGAATCCGAAACACGTTTAGATGGGTGGTTTCAGGTGACTGAAGATTTAAACAACAAGATGTTCCTGTCAACAATTCTGAGAAATAAATTGATTTTCTTGCATTAGAGGACGTTGATGTTACTCACCACTGATTTGAAGTCAGCTACAGAGCCTTTATTTAGCTCCATCAGTGTTTCTCAGGTAATTGGGCAAGCATTGTTGTGTGCTCATGCGACCATCAGAGAAGTATCGGTCATGCATTCTCCACATTCCTGTGGAATGAGGTGCAGAGGAATGACAAGAGTCTGAAAGGGGAGGACTCGATATATTGGGGATTAGGTTATATTAGATGAACAGATTACCATCAGTTTGGCTCATTCTTAGTACTTTGTTGTCGTTGTCTGTTTACTTCCTACGGGTCGACTCACATGATAGTATGAACAGTATTATATATATATAGTTCATGTATTGATTATTCTTTTAGAGTTTTTTGCTCTCTATGCGATTGGTTTTTGTTATTGTCATCTCAGATTTGTTATTGACAGATGTCTGGCTTTCGTATGGTGTAAACTAAATGTTTTATCATGTGGCATGCCTGACTAAACATGAACTTAACCAGCTCTTTTTGCCATAGTATTGCTCAATAACCAGTACAAGAGAGTCATCGGTTGCAAGTATTCCTAAATATTCCCATCTCATAAAGTCATAAAGCCAGTTTAACAAGTATAACAAGTTTAATGATGCTTTATTAATTTCTCCATTTCTTCCTCATAACAATGTAACCAAAACTAGAATGGCAAATCACAGTAAAAGTAAATGATACCTTGTGATTTTATGGTTGGCATTGTTTGTTTATCTAATGCTAACCAGTAACAAAAATCTTTAAAGACTCAAATAAAGAAGCACTAGCTCAGTTCATGAATACAATATCTTATAGAGGAGTTCATATAATAATTATCACGATAACCCACATATAAAAATGAGACAATGTTAGGATATAACCATTCATGTGTTAACCCTCGCTAAGGCTACAATCTTTCTTTTGCTGTTATATTAGCTTTCTCTGACTAGACCAACATTTAAAACTACTTACCAACTAGTTTCATATATTTTACTGAGCATCCCAAGTTATTGACATGAAGGCATGCGGGTTTACTAAAGATAAAATGATAAATTAAAATGTAAAATGCTCAATTGTATCGAAGTTTTGGTATTTCTGAAATTCCTGCAAGTCTAATGATGATACAAACCAATCAGATTACATAAAAGTATGCAGCATGCTGGGAAATGATCGGTGGAAGTCTGAACAACAGAGAAAGAAAAAAAGAGGATGTGCAGATGAACAGAATGAAAATGTTATACTATGAATATTCTTTCCTTCATCCCAACCCTCCGCCTCCCCCGTCTCTGGCACTCCCTCAAGGCCGTGTTATTGTTCCTGCCTATCAGTGTCATTTCCATAGTGAGTGCTGAAAGAGAGTGGATAGATTGAGGCAGGTGAGAGTGGACACGAGACACTCAGGAGTAGCGCAGCAGGCACAGGCAGCCCACCTGCGTTCAGCTCCACTTTTAACAGACTCCTGAGAGGAGAACACTACATTATCAAGAGGATTGCTGACAGCTCCAGTACTGATAATGCATTTGTGTCCTTAGGGAGGCGAAGTGATGAGAAGATAAAAGAGGGAACACTGGAACAGGGAGAAAACTAGAGCTCAAGTTATCAGAACAGGTAAGAACATGTGCAGTACTTGTCGGCCACATGTGGCAGTTCTTCGGCTGATATACGGAAGGGCAGCCGTTTGGAAATAGAACTGAAGTGAAGAAAAACTGGATGGGTTACTCAATGCCCAAAGGGATGTTAACTTTAACTGCCTCTTGTGGGATTCTAATCTTGTTTGAGAAGACCGGAGAATGATGTAGAGGAAGATTTACAATATTGGAGAGCGAAGTGAAGTTACTGCAAGTCAAAGTGGAGCACACAAAGTGTTCTCAGAGTTCTGGTAGAGTGTACAATTCATAAAATGCATAACAATATAATAAAAAAAATGTGATTATAAAACCAGACTAAAATAAAAAAACTTAGGGATCTGAAATTAAGAATAAATACAATTAAAAAAATCTAATTGATTTAAATACAAGCGAATTTAGGCATCTCAGTATTATAATGCACATTACAGAAAATGGATATTCATTTAGATTTTTGCGAAAAACATCAGGTGTTATTCTTAAACGTCTAGCATTAAACTATTAGCATTTTTAAAGTGCATGAGCAATTGCATATCCAATGTAGACTAATAAATATATATATATTAAAAGAAATTGACTGATGACTAGTATGGTAGCAATATATTGTGCACACTTAAAGGTTTGTACCTGTTTAAGTGTTTAAAGTATAATGCATATATCAATAGATTAAAAATGCATTTAAAATGTGAAATTCTCAGGGTTATTTTCAGTATTGATGTCAAAACAGACATGCAAATGAAATTAGAGAGACCAAAACCTAGGGGTCAACAGGGCTTTACTTAAACCGTTTATGACCTTTCCCAGACAAAAGCACATAGGCTGTGCATTAGCTTGCTAACTGCAGTTCTGTCCTTGGGCTTCAACCTAGACATTAAATCAAATTAGTGGAGCTACTTTCAAACCCCTCCCTATCTTCCCTAATGGCTCTTGTTATCAAACAGAGGGTCTGTAGATTTAAGAGTGCCATGTGAAAGTTCAAGCATCAGGGCCTGCTGCGCAAAGGGAAGGAGAATCAGGTCAAGAACATTGTCAGCCCTTAGTTTGTTTTGCCTGGGGATCAACGGAGGCGGTTGAGTTAATGAATAACCATTAACTCGTGCACTAATGGTGGTCAAACAGTTTTGCGTTGAAGTGGAGATCATGAAAAGAGATAGACAGAAAGGACTAGGGCCGCAGGTGTTCTTGAGGCCATGGCTCGGAGTCTGGGGGGTTTCACACAGTGCTGAGAGACTGGCTGCCTGGGCACCGACCTGTTGTCCAGGAATGCCAAAGCCAGACCAATATAATGGAGAACAAACAGGAGCATTGTGCAGTGCAGGGATGCAGAAAGAAACACACACACGCACACACATACAAATAGGTCTGCCCTGCAGGGCTTGTGAACAGGCCATCTGCTCTCAACCAAACCCCCACCTGAACCTGTGCAGGCACAAAACCACTTAAAAGAGAGGCTGGATTGGAAGCACATATTATTTAGCTCAGGATGGGCTGTGTGAAATACTTCACTGTATTATACAATGTAGAGTCACCTTGTTGATAAAATTCTTCTTGGCTCCAAATGCCAAGACTAGTGGAGCGATGACTTTTAGAGAGCCTTAGTGTGCTGAAAGGGTTTGTGAAGGACAGTTGTGCTGACATTGGCAGAATAAGGACAACAAAGCAGTCTGTGTCTTACTAACATTGTAAGCACGGGTGTTTGACCTTTACTAAACTTCTGTACATCCCTAAAGTAGATTATAATAAGAACCAAAAAGTTTTTACAGCTTAAAGCCACAGAGCCTTACAAACATTTATTCTCTAGCAAAAAAAAAAAAAGAAAAAAAAGAAAATGGTTGTTGATAAGACACTTATTTACTAAACCATTTTAAGAACTTTTTTATTATTTAGTTCTTCAGAAAAATATCTATGTACTGCTGTTTTAAAAAGCTAAAAAAAAAATCTGAGGAACCAATAATGCAAAATTAAAAAACACTCTTGATCTCTAAAGAACCACATATCAAATCAAGAACCCTATACACTCTTGAAAAAAAAGGTTCCAAGGTTTCAGTGATGCCACAGAAAGACCTTCCAGTTCTTAAATGAACCTTTTTTTCTTGTGTGAAGAACATTTTAATGACATAAAAAACACCAGTGTGTATACAGTGAAAATGGTTCTTTGCTGAACTCTAAAGTCTTTTTGCATCTTTAGAAAACACCAGTATATTTAGAAACCAGTATATTGGTCTGAAAAGCTATTAGAAACTAAAATCCAAAGAATAGAATAGCCACAATAATAATAATAATAATAATGATAATAAAACGGATTAAAAGGTTACAAAAACCATTTACGAACCTTTATATTTAAGAGGGTATGGTCTAAAGCAAGGAAATGCAGCAGGGCAAATGGTGTGAAACAAAACAACGCAATACAATTTGTAACAGTGAATACACAGTAACAAGTTTCTGTGTCGAACCGATGACCAACTCAAAGTACCAGTTAGTTTTTTTTTAAAGGGCATCATACAAAGGAATGACGAATAATCCATCTTTCTTGCTTGGACTTGTTCTGTGGCCCATTTCTGTTTGCACTGTAATGTCCATACAAATGTGTATTCTCAATGCTGTCCGCATGCAAACAATCATAAATCCCCTGGCAGTAAATGTGTGCTTCATAAGCTGTGCCCTAGTTTTGCATTAGAGCCTATGGAATTAATCTAGAAGTAATTTTGAGATGTTTGTCTTGCTTGTTCCAGTGAATCCACAAGAGGAAGAAAGTGGAAGACCATATTCCTGGGAAATGGAGCCGAGCCATGTGTTGTGGCACACCCAGGTGGTCCCGCTAGAAACAGACCTGGATAGGGTGAGCTCTCATCCCGAGTGCTCCATCTGCTTCAACACCTACGACAACGTCTTCAAAACGCCAAAACAGTTGGACTGCACTCACACCTTCTGCCTCGAGTGCCTCTCCCGCATTATGACCACCTCCATGGACCCCCAACACTCTAAAATCTCCTGCCCCTTCTGTCGCCAGCCCACTACCATCCCAAAAAGGGGGCCTCCGGCTTTGACCACCAGCCAGGAGGTGCTGTGTCGCCTGCCCGTCCACCAGCAGCAAGAAGAGCCTGTGTGGCTGGATGGGGAGAGACTGTGCTACCAACAGCCAATAGATGTTCCAGGCGTGCCAGCATTCTGCATCTGTGTCGATATTGGGGCCAGTGGACAAAGCGCCATATCTTCTTCCCAAACTCGACCGCGACTTGGGCTTCTGGAACGGCTGATGGATTGGAAGCGTTTGCTTCTCTTTATATTCCTCATGATGCTGCTGCTGGGGATCGTTCTGTGGCCCCTGCAGTGCATCGTCACGACGGGCTCCATGCGTTGTGCACCCCAGAACTTCCAGATATCTACTACCACACCTTCTTCTACTACAGTCAATGTATAGGTCAGACAGACACGTCTAGATGGATATTGGACTTGCTAAATCAAGATGACTGGTGTCAGTTTACATCCATACCTTTGTGCAAAGTCTGCTGGGTGCTAAAGGACTAAAGGCAAGCATGCAGCTGGACTGTGGTAAAGACTGAAGAACTGTTATTGGGATCATGTGAAGGAGCGTGACAAAACTGATCGATGATCAAAATTGATTTAACAAATCTTTACAAAACAAAAGCAAAACCGATACAAAGTGCAGTCACATTAGGGAAGTTCTGGTGCAGATTTGCAGTCTGTAGTGTAATGATGTAATTGAAAGTAACTTGTAAATTGTCCTATTGAAATGACTGGACTTTGCCCATGAGAAACAGTAAATGTTTCCGCAACTCAATCCAATTTACTTGTACATTTATGTATATATTTTATCTGATTGTATTACATTTCATGAAGAGTATCCTGTTTACAAAAAAATAAATCTTTGTTGCTGTGAACCGCATGAGGAAGTTCAAGGAATGGTGTCATGAAATGTTTTTCAGTTTTAATAGGTGCAATATTCATGATATCGCTGATAACTCAGGTTGGCAGACAAAGGAAAGGAAAAGCAAACAGGTTCACGTGGCCCTAATTTATCACTTCCTGCTCAGGGACGGTTAAACGGACACGCCTCAAAGAATAACCGCCTGAACCCTAAGCCCTGCGGCGACGAGTGCTCTGAAAACACTCACACCAATGTAAACTACTGCACTGTGTGTGTTTCTTAGGGATGCATTATCAGTTTCCTACTTCCAGGTGTATTTATATATATATATATAAAAAAAACATGTTATTAAACCCTAAAGAGAGAAGGAAATGATCAAGAGGGGATGAAATAAGGTAAAAAGATTTTTGGAGCAAGGTGAAATGAGTCAAAGACAATTAGTAGAAAGTTCCCAGTGTATGCTTTATTATGCAGTAACTAGTCCTGTATTGTTATTTGAGATGCAAGTCTAAACATCAGCTGTATCTTTCAGGGCAAAAGGCATTTGAGGCTGAACCAGTGCAATAGGGAACACAGTCTTTATCACACAAGGACAATCAGCACGACACAATTCAGATCAAACCTACTGATCACCAACTGAGATTATAAAAGCCCACCAATATAGTATTCAAGTAAATTTAAAAAGAAGACTTGAAAATTGTGATAATGCAAGCAGATAGCTTTATAACTGTTGATGTTTTGTATAATAGTAGAAGTAATAATAATAATAAAAAATTTTAACATCGTCATATGCTAAACGGCTGTGAATATTTCCATCACTGTATTAACGAACAAATGAAATGTACAGTTTGCAATAAATCAATAACTGACCCAATAAAACAAAAAGAAATGACTGATCTATAATGCAAAACACCACACTGATGGCAAATCAACAAAAAATATCCATTATATATATACCTCCAAACAAAAGGACATTCTGACAGCCATAGACACTATACCTTGCAGCAGTTCAAATTGAATTTCAAGTCTTAATATGCCATTAGATTTTTGACCTATTTTTACAGAGGTAAAAATAAAACCAATTTAAACAGCAGACAAACAGCTTTCAGATGCCAGTAGTACATTAATGTCACATGATCAGGTACATAAATCCCAAATTCATTAAATCAGTCAGTCATTCCAAGGACAATGATTATCATATGCAGTGACATAGCTTTTACTTCATGGATGGTCTGGCAAACTGGTTCTCTAGTATAAAACCCAAACATTTCATCCATTCAAGTGCAAAAAAAGCAGACCCAGGCCTCCATCTGAACATGTACGTTAGCCCTTCAGATCGTGACATCACAGATCCCCTCATGTGGCTGAAATTAACACCACATTCACAGTCAGACACTGATTAATCACATACATTATGCCCTGCTTTATCTAAGCCAAGATATACACTACTTTTATGTTTTCGGTCTGTAAGATTTTTTTATGCTTTTTCACCAAGGCTGAATATTTGACCAGACATAGGCTGCATATATGACCTCCAAAAATACAGCCAAAGCCAATTTAAAAAAAATATATATTATTGCAATTAAAAAAATGCTTTTTATTTTTTGTTTTAATCTATTTTAACTCATTCTAATTTATTCATGTGATTGCACAGCAGCCATTACTTCAGTCTTCAGTATCACATGATGCTTCAGAAAACATTCCAGGCTGCTCAAGACATTTTTTAATCATCACATAATGTTAAAAAAGTTTGTGCTACTTAATTTTTTGTGGAAAACCTGATACATTTTTTTCAGCATAACAGCATTTAATATAGAAAAATTTTCAAATAAATGTCTTTATTGTCACTTTTGATAAATGAATGCAACCCTGGTGAATAAAAGTATTAATTTCTTAAACAAAAAATAAACCCTTTCTGACCTGGTAGTGTACATATAGCATCTTATGACATCACTGCTGACCTCACCTAATAATAGCTATGTGTGGATTACGGCCATGTTTTAAATTACTTTTTTCGCCCTACACAAATCTATTTCTTTAATCTTAGCAGTGGGCCATCTGGCCTGTCTCCGTTTTAGCTAAAGTCTCCACCGAAATGCCATTCATGTCAACAGCTCGCTCGACATCCTGACGTATCCCTTCCATTGTAGATGTTCAATAACACCTAGTTTTTCAATTGACGTTTTTCATTCGAAAGGCCTCAGTGCAATCACAACCCGCTATTGAAGTAAAGAGCTTTATCAGGCTATTTATAACACAGCAATAAACACATACCCTGTTTATATGTGATAAAAGAGCTTAATGTGTCTCTTAGGAGAAAAATGTGGAATAATATAGTCAAAAATGCATTATATCAAAAAATGCCAGGCCTAGATTTCATAATCACATTCACAAATATCACACGATAAAATAGCACTAAAGGAATCATAGTTGCAAACAAAACGACTAGTAATAAACAAACAAAACCCTATCTAATAAAGGCTCACCTGATGCTTTCAGAACAATAAAGCCTATAGGCATACAAGGGAGGAGCCCGCTGATGAAGAGGCAGCCTGATTGGTTGATATGCCTTTGATTGACAGTAGCACTTGACTTCCTCCAACAGTTCATTTGCCTGGAGGCAATGCTCAATAAAAAAGCATCAAAGCAGAAGCTTTTATGAATATGATGCACAGGCTGCTAATTTGCACATACTGTATATATTCTACCACACTGTACCAAACAGCCCATTTAAAACACCTACTTACATAAGGTATCCAAATCATTGGTCGAACTTTGACCAATCACCTCCCATGTGCACTGAAAAGAAAAGAGGGGATCCTTGAGGCAGGATGGTGTAATTTTCTTCTTCTTATATCACTGTGCCACGAGCATCACTCAGCAGAGCGCAAATAACCACTGCTTGTGAGATACATATCAAAGGTCTTTGGTTACAGTAGACGACATCCAGTAGACAAAGCAAGGTCTGGAAACAGCCATAGACAGCATGGAAAGAGCGTAGCTTCATCCAAAGTTACGTCACTGAGTGTAAATATTCATATTTCATATATATTTCACACATGTACAAACCATCATGTAGCTTAGTGCAGTGTAGAGAGGCTTGTTAGACTAGAAGTGGGGAGAAAGCACCAAGTCACACGTCCTTTGCGGGAACAATTTTGGCTAGTGTTGAGGCACTTGGTTTTGGAGTGTGAGTTTCTCAGACGTAGTCAGTCAGGAAATGAAGAGAGGAGCAGTTGGAGATTTCGGTGGATTCTCTGCTGGTGCCCCCACCCCCCCAGTGCTGTAATCAGGTGCTTCTACACAGTACCTCTGCTGGAACTGCAAAGGAAAGAACGAGAACATTTAGAGATGCATTCTTTAAAAAGGGGTGCCACTTTTACACATATGTCTTGGTTCTTTTGCAAATGGTCAAATCTGATGCATTAGTTCAGGCAGTGGAGTCATTATCTCGTGTATCTACTGTACACTGGCTGCTATAGTTAATGATGTAGATGTCAGCAAGAAGCCAAATGACTTTTTTTTTTTTTTTTTTTTTTTTTTTTACAAAGGCTGAGTACCAAGTTGTCAGTATGGAAAGAGGAGGTAGATTGGACCACTTTATGGACACGTGAGTGTTTTAGATATGACTATGTAGATATGACTTTGCTATTCAGTCCATAACTAACTATTTTTTTACATTCTGTGCCTACATTTGGATTTTTGCTGTCAGCGTAAACAAAGCCATAGATAACATAAATATTATGAATAGTTCCTAATCCTGTGAATTGTGGGACCAAAGTAAAAATCTATATAAAAAAGATACTTATTTAAATACCCAACAGTCATCAGTCACAAAAAAAGTAATGGTTGCATTTATGTGATTAAAAATACAGCAAAAAGAGTAATAATGTGTAAAATTAATACAATTTAAAATAACACATTTAATATATATTTTAAAACGTCACAAATTCCTGTGTTGGCAAATTCTGAATTTTCAGCATCATTACTCCTGTTTTCAGTTTTCAATGATCATTCAGAAATCCTTCAAATATGCGGATTTAGTGCTCAAGAAACATTTATTATTATTAGGATTTGTTTGATGAATAGAAATGTCAAAAGAACAGGAATTCTATAAATATATTTAAAACAAACAAACAAAAAAAACCAAAAAGAATAAAAAAAAACAAGAAAAAAACGAAATTATTATTATTTGAATTTATATTATTATAATTTACTATTGTTTTTCTATATTATTATATATTGTATTTGATGTATTACTTTGTTTATAAAAGCATGCTAACCTTTGAAAACATCGATAGTTGTGCATATTCTTTGAAGTATGGTGTTATTTTCAAGGCCATTTGATAAACAGTGCTGTTCTGTAAGATTATACTTTTTCTGATGGTGGGCTGCAACAAAGACACAACTCTCACCCCCATCTGTTCCTTACTGTCTTTCTCCTACTCATTCTGTTTCTGTTTTTCTACTCCAACAGCCTTGATGCAGGTGTGTGTGTGTGTGTGTGTGTGTGTGTGTGTGTGTGTGTGTGTGCACATAAGCATGGCTGCAGCAATGTGTAACACTGTGAGAGCGAGGGTGGAAAAACATACTCCCAGAGTCCCTGAGAAAGCAGCCCACATGGCTTATCTCCTGGTATTGCTGCTGGTGGAGCCCTTTGGATTTTTGATGTTCAAATTCTCATAAACACCAGAGTCATCGTTCATTCTGTGGAAGAGTTAAATAGAAGCATGTTACTGATATAAACAGGAATACTATTCGAATCCATTCGTTTACGATGCTACAAAATCGAAACTGACACAGTTATATACAAACATATTTTATGTCTTGATATACTGTATGAAGTTGCATATTTTGTTTATTTAACCTGACTCACAACAGCGTCAGAATGATTCACTTAGCAATAAATACCTTTAGAATTGCGGAAGTGTAGAAGATAGTAGAGTTAACCTAAAGAAACTAATTTAATGTTTTCCTGTAACAAAACTGTGTGGGCTATTTGTGTGTGTTTGGGTGCAACACAGGAAACCAGCACTTACACAGATGAAGAGCGAGACGAGCTCATGTTTGGCTTGGCTCTGGCATTTGACATCTGTGGGTACTTGATGTTAGAGTACTCTCTCTCCTTTGTTTTATTCCTCTGCAAAAAAAAAACATATTATAAATATATTAAATATAAATAGTAATTTAAATTACTTAATACTTAACCTTCTATTCAACAAAAAGTCCTAAAAAATGTAATGCTTTCCACAAAAATATTGGGCAGCAACCAATGTCAGCATTGATAATAAGAAATTTAGTTGATTTGCACCAAATCAGCATATTAGAATGATTTCTGAAGGATCATATGGCAGTAAAGATGCTAAAAATTCAGCTTTGCCATCACAGAAATAAATTCCATTTCAAAATATATACAAATACAAAATTGTTATTTTAAACTGTAACAATATTTCACAGTATTACTGAATTTTTATATAAATGAATGCAGATTGGTGGGCATAAGAGACTTTCAAAAACATTTAAAAAGTCTTACTGACCCAAAAATCTTGAATGGTGGTGTATACGCTTACTTTATCTATCAAACAGCAATGGAGAAATCTTAATTTATGCCGAAGTTGCACAAAAAAGTTTTAATGTTTTGTCAAACTCTTCATATAAGTAATCAACTTTGACAGTCCTAAAAAATAAATGAGAGCCGAATCCAAAAGAAGCCTTGAGATTTCATTCCGTCAGTGAATTTGTCACATTATTTCAGGTGAAATGAAGTGTGTAAGTACCTGCTCCTCTTCCAGTCTCTTCTGAGCCGTGTCAATGTATTGCTGAACAGCCATGTAGATGAACTTGTACTGGGCCTCGGTCTGAACCATCCCGGATCGTTGCTGGCGAACTCTCTGGATGGTCTTTGGGATGTCGATGTCACAATCCAACCCTTAGAGAGTCAGTTAAATTGTGTTATTTTTTATCATGACATTCATAACAGAGATAATTTAGTATAAAACAGTTACCTTGTCTGTTTATGATGTCGATAAGGATGTCAATCACAATAATTGTGCCTGTTCTTCCAATCCCTGCACTGGAATGACAAATGGAAATTTAGATTATGGGGGGAAATGTTATATTTTTAAACAACTATGTTGACATCTTATATAATCAACTCAGTTAAGCGATTCTTTATCAGTATGGCACTCTCATAATAAAGCTGTGTGAGGTGTGCTATACCTGCAGTGAACAACTATCGGTCCACTCTCTGGAATAGCGCTCTGGGTTCTGTTGACTTGCTCCAGGAAGCTCAAGACTCCTCCAGGTTCATTGGGAACACCGTGATCGGGCCAGCTCAGGTACTGATAGTGCCAGATACACCTAGGAGGCTCTCTCTTTATTACAGATGAAAAATAAAACTCATTAGATAAAACAAAATTAAGAAAAAAGACTGCATCTTAACTGCATTTGTACAAAAATGTAACGCAACACGTCACTAAAGTGATGTAGAAGGTTCTCTGCTAATATAAACAAAAAGGTCAAAGGTCATGACTGCCCTCCAGTACCGTCATCTCAACTCTCACAAGTGTGATCTTACCCTGTCTAGACGCGTGACTTCAAGCTCTCGCCGTATGTAGTCCTGAGCTGTGTGTTCCTCAATGTTCTTCACACACATCTTCCCAAACTCCTTTGTTGAATTTAAGTCCGGCCAGTACCGCACACACTTATTCTACAGAAAAAAATTTGTTTTTTAGTCCCCCTCCCAAAAAATGGTGTTGTAAATTTAGTTAAATAGTAGTGTTCTGAATTGAAATATTTTGTTGATATTTTAAAATGGAGTACTTCTCAAATTAAGCATTGAGAACGTACCGTAATTCCTCAAATAAAAGCCGGGGCCTTTATTTACCTTAACTGCAGAAGGTAACAGGCTTTTATTTGAAGCAGGCTTTTATTAGAGGCAGGCCTTTATTTCTAATTCCATCTGTTTGATAAGTAATTGTTTTAAATAACCCGTTTTAAATTAAAAGCGATAGCGTTCCAGTGGACTGAGATCATAACATTAGCACAGAATCAGTTCAGAATCAATCACCAAAAGAATCAGTTCGGTTCAGACGCTCTGTGTCAGTCTGCTTCACGCTGAATCAAACATGCGCAGTATCAGTATCAGCTCCTCGGTTCTCGAATCGGACGCGTCCGACAGATATGGTTCTCGGTTCAGTGTACTCATGATCCGAAAACCGATGCAACAGGTTCTTGACTCGAGAACGAGAAACGTTCCGGCAGTGGGCGTGTACGTTCATTATCTGTCTCTGCTGCACAAATTTTCCCCCGGCCTTTATTTAAGACCGGCCTTTATTTGTCCGCATTGACCATGCCCCCGGCCACTATAAGAGGCCTGGTGTTTATTTGACTACCGGTTTTAATTTGAGGATTTACGGTATATACATTTTTTATGTTTTTTATTTATGTTTCATCTGTTTTTTAAAATAATTAATAAAGCAAAAATGTTACATGAACAAATTAAGACATTATAATTATAATTTAGTTTTTTTGCATTTCACAACATATGTGCTGTGCGTTGAATTTAATTCACAATCTTGTGAATTTAATCTTATAACCGACAAATCTACAAAAAAAGCAAAAATAAATAAAATAGTTTCATCCAGTGCTGGACCTTACCCGTCCTCTCTCCATCTCCTTGGTTGTCATCACAATAACATGAGTGTTTTCCTGGTACACCATTTTCCAGAAGTCTAGGACGGTGTTCTGAAGGCAACCCTGAGTGGCGATGAACACTTTACCTTCATCCATATGTCGACCTTCTTCATTCATGCTCTAAATGAAAAAAAAAACAACAACAATAAAGATGATGTTCAGGATTATGAAGAACATGCAGTGTGTACAATTTTTGATCACAGTTCCAGTAACCCAGCAAAAGCTGGACATTTAGATTGACATGTAAGTATTACGAGCGAAGAGAGGGGATTACTCGGATATAGTTAGCATTGATGTAATCGGAGCCTGGCACGTCTGCATCCGCCTCCTTGATTTGCACTCGAGTGGTGTCAACTGCAACAGAGAAAAATGATAATCAAAGCAGATCAGCTGCCATTATTAAACCTAAAAAATAATGTACAGAAAAGAGAATTACTCACATGGTAGAATGTTCTTATATCTGTTCTTGTTTTTATTTTCTGGTCTCTGCCCCTCTTTCCTGGGGTAAAGGAGTTTACATTCTTGCTGCTGTAAAACCTAAAGAAACCACAAGGGACAAGATAAAGCAAGTAAGATTGGAACATGATTCCATGTATCAAGTAATGAACCCTGGAAAGTATCCATTCTAAGTTTGCTGTGTAATGAGATGTTGTGTTAAGTCAGCACCCCCTGCAGGAATGTCCCATTAATCTGGACAGTTACCGCCAAACAGGAACTGCAGTTTAAGAGGTCAGTAAGCAGAGTCTATTTATAAACAACTCTCATATCATACGATCCTCTGAGGTTTAATGAGTGTACTGCAGCGGAAACAAAACCTGGACTGAATCATCACGTCCCATGATGAACAGAAAATATGAGTAAAAGAATGAATATGGAAAGAAATACCTCAAATTCTTCCCAGAAGCCTTGCTTGGGTTTCTCTGAGTTGTCCGCCACTTTATTTAATTCTCGTACCCTGTTTTCAATGTTTGCTGCATTTATCCTTGTGGCATTGAAAGGCTTGTACATAGAGAAAGAAATATAAAAACAACAAGAAAATGTAAAAAGGAACTCATAATTGTAATTATGTAATTATGAGGGATAAAAGACTGCCACTGAATTAAAAGGATTAAAGCAAAAAACACTTCAAGCTAAACATTTAAAACAAAATATTTATACTGAAATGTTTTTTGTTTGGTTTAAAAACAAAAAAAACTATGCAATAAATATTTACACTTTTCAAAAATGTTGTTTTTTGATGTTTAGACAGAATTATCTTGTGCTCACCAAGGCTGGATTTATTTGTTATTATATAGTGAAATATTACCATTTAAAATAACTGTTTGCTATTTTAATATATTGATATAATATTTTAATGTCTTCAGATTCATATTATCTTTCAGAAATCATTCTAATATGCTGCTCAAGAAATATTTATCAGTGTTGAAAACAGTTGTGCCGCTTTATTTTTATAAAAACTTTTTGATGAATAGAAAGTTAGGCAATAAATAAATAATAAGCATACTGACCCCAAGTATTATTTTATGTACTTGTTTTTTGCATTCGTAATTCACTGTTTGTGTGGAAAATATATATTCCCTTTAGGCTTGATTTACTCACCTGTTTAAGGTGTACAACAATTCCACTCTTCTCGACCATGGGGTTTTTCTTATAATGCTCTACTAAATCTGCCAAAGTGTCAAACCTCTCCCCTCCTCCTACATCATATTTTCCATCCTGGTGAAACAGATCAGAAATGTCTCAATAGAAAGGCAGAGCTGTCTTTTCTTGAGAAACTGCTGAGGTTTTATTCCATATTTACCTGATAACGGATCATGACATGGGTAACTTTAGTCTTGCGGTCTACGTTTTCATGCTTTTCTTCATTAGTGAGGACAGAAAGCACAAAGTCTCCTGGTTTACTTTGGCTCTCTCTCACCAGGAAGCTGCCGGATTTACCTTTCTCCATCAGGAGCTTTTCAGCATCTCTCCCTGAGAGATGTCCATGATACCACCTGAGAACAGGTTAAACACAACGAAGCACAAACATTAAGATGATTCTTTCTTGTAATGGCAAATCTGAATTGTCAGCAGCCACTACTCCAGTCTTCAGTGACACATGATCATTCAGAAATCATGAATAAATTATGTGTTTTGAAAACTACATTTAAAAACTCAAGAATCATAATATCTGCATCTAAACACATATGTTTCCTGCAATGTTTCATATGCAAACCTTATCGTAATGCAAGTGCCCACACACACGTGCACGTTTTTTTTACTTGCAATGCACATTTCCAACATTCACTATAGAAACTATAGTGTAAACTATAGTTTGTGGTCAGAAAATGAGCGGGGCTGTTCGTAGAGATCTTGCAAATGTAAAGACGCTGTGAGCTGTCATGAAATGAGGATATGTGTGGGAGGCACTCGCTCATAAACTGGAAAAACCACAAAAACGAACCACATATAATCTTTGAATGTAAATACAATGTTTTTCAATTAAATATTTTACTTCGATTTCACAACCTAGAGGATGTTGCACCATATAAACACCAAACCCAAATATGTTGAGGTGAAGGAAGTTACAAAGTTCACTAAAATGAGACTGGACCTCTTACGCATACACATCAAACATAAACAGAATCAAGAAAGGAGTTAGTCATGAAATCAAGAGAAGCACAGTCTAGCTGTGCCATCAGTCTGCTACTCTTCCTTTCTAATAATCAGCCCTCTGCAGGGTTTGAACACTAGGGGGCAGGATTTCGTCTGTCCACACTGATGTGCTCCGGGTGGATCTGGAGCTACTGTACCTCTCAGACGTGGGGTCTTTGCAGTTGAGGGGGTATTTCAGCTCGATAACATCTCCATTGCGTTCCCGCAGGAGGTCGTGCTGCTCGGTGTAGTACTGGACCAATTCAGCCAGCGTGGCGAACTTCTCCCCTCCGTACAGGTCATAATAGTCCCCCGAGTTCTGGATTTTAATATGGGTGACCTCATCGTTCCTCCTGCCCAAAACAAACAGATGGGACACAACAGGGAAAATGCAGGAAGGGAGGACATGAGGGATGACAGACAGGACGACAGACAGGACGACAGACAGGAAAAGATGGAAAAGACAGATAACAGTTAGGAAGTTGGCATTAAAAACTCTCACTTTAAACCAGGGCAAATGCTGAGGGAAATATCCAACAATGGTCGAGTTTTAGCAGACAAAATAGTGACTAATAACAGCATCTATACAACCGGCTGATTTTATAGCCATCATAAAATGACATTTTGTAATATAGCTGTAATAGCTATAAAATATGCAGCTTATTATTGCAAATTAATTTTTGTAAAGAGTTTTAGTTTTATTATTATTATTATTATTATTTTAACTACAACGTGTAATGATTAAAAAACACTTCACCTCAGTACCAAAGGGACCGAGTGCATACGAGCAGAGTTTGAGTCTTGGGCAAAGAATGGCCAAGAGAACAAAAAGGTGACCTTTATACAGAAAGTACCCTAGCATGAAGTGGCGGGACGTCTAGATTATAAAATCTAGCAAATGTGGATGGCGTGTTCCAACCAGCCGCCGCACAAATTTCTGCGATAGTCACGCCACTAGACCATGCCCAGGTTGAAGACACTGCTCTCGTCGAATGGGCTCTTACTCCAATTGGGCTTTGCAGGCCCAAAGAAGACTAGGCTAGCTGGATTGCGTCCACAATCCACTTCGAAAGCCTTTGCTTTGAGACCGGTAACCCTCTGCCGCGGTTTCCAAAGCATATGAAGAGCTGCTCTGATCGCCTTATCGGCGCAGAATGCTCTATGTAGACTTTTAGAGCCCTCACTGGGCAAAGCAGATTCAGCTCTCGATCGTCCTCTGTGTTTTGTAATCCAGAGAGAGTGACCACTTGTGCTCTGAAAGGTGTGGAGAGCACCTTTGGTACATAGCCATGCCTTGGTTTCAGGACGACCTTTGAGTCGTTAGGCCCGAATTCTAGGCAGTTAGGGCTTATCGAGAGTGCTTGCAAATCACCCAGACGCTTAACAGATGCTAGTGCCAACAGCAGAGCAGTCTTTGGCGACAGGGCCTTAAGGCCTATGGACTGTAGCATTTCAAAGGGGGCCCTCTTTAGGGCTCTCAGTACCGTGGGCAGGTCCCATGAAGGGACAGTGGGAGGGCACCTCTCATAAATCGGACGACTAAGTCGTTTCTGCCCACCGACTGGCCTGCTATAAGGGCGTGTGACGCTGCTATAGTCGCTACGTAGACCTTGAGTGTGGAGGGGGATCGTCCCTTCTCCAAGAGCTCTTGTAAAAAGACAGTATCACTGATACGTCACAGGAGGTCGGGTTTTCGCCATGGTCTGAGCACCATGTGAAGAACACAGACCATTTGGAGGCATAGAGGCGTCGTGTAGACAGAGCTCTAGCCTGTGAAACTGTGTTTAGCACATGCTCAGGGAGTCCCGTGGGTTCCCGTCGAGAGACCAAAGGTGCAGAGACCACATCTCTGGGTGCGGATGCCAAATCGTTCCGTCCGCCTGAGAAAGGAGATTCCGTCTCAGAGGAACGGGCCATGGGGCCGCAGTCAGCATCTGTGACAGATCGGCTATCCAGTGCTGTTCCCAGTGCTTTGAGGAGCAAAGTTCTGTAACTCGATGCTTACCCCTCTGACTGAGCTAGAACTAGCCAGTCGTCGAGGTAATTGAGAATGCGGATTGCCTTCTGCCTGAGAGGGGAGAGAGCCGCATCCATGCACTTTGTAAACGTGCGAGGCGCCAGAGACAGCCCAAAGGGGAGGACCTTGTATTGGTAAGCCACACCCTCGAAGGCAAATCTCAAGAGCGGCCTGTGACGGGGGGCTATCTGGATGTGAAAGTAAGTGTCTTTCAGATCCAGCGAAAAGAACCAATCCCCTGAGCGTATTTGTGAGAGGATTTGTTTCAGCGTGATCATTCTGGAGCGCCGTCTCATGAGGGCGCGGTTCAGATGTCTTAAATCGAGGATGGGGCGCAGCCTGCCATCCTTTTTGGGAACGAGAAAGTAATGGCTGTAAATCCCTGAGTCGCGGTGCGCTGGGGGAACGACTTCTATAGCTCCCTTCACCAGCAGATTTTCTACTTCGGCACGAAGAACGTGAGTGTTCTCGTTGTGCACCGAAGTGGTGACCACCCCGCGAAAGCGTGGTGGTTGTCGTGCGAACTGAAGGGAATAGCCGTGTTTTATTATTCCCATGACCCAATCTGATACCCCAGGAATGGCTTGCCATTGGACGGACAGAGGTTGGATTAACTCGAGTGTTTGTCTGCCGCGGGGGGACATAGCACTCGTGAGTGTTATGTGAGGAAAACTGCTCTTTTTGTGAAGGAGTGTGTTTTTTATTTTGTGCGCTATAACAGCGCTTTGCTGTCTGGGCGCTAAAAAGGGCCCATTGTTTGCAGCAAAAACAACTTCGTCGACACCTGGAGATGGACGGCAAAACACACGGGGCAGTTTGGGGGGGTGGTCCGGCCACAGCGAGACTTATCCCCCTCCTCTTTCTTGCCTGTAGATCAGGATGACGGGGTCCCATGCGTTTAGGGAACTGAAAACGTCTTGTGGCCGAGCGAGAACGGTGTCGAGGCTTGGATTTCACAGGCTGGGCAGCGGCGGTAGCAGCGGGCGCTTGTTTGGGAGGCTGACGAGTCGGCACCTGTCTGGGGCGACTGGCAGCGGCAGATGAAGCGCGTTTTGGCAGGAAGTGTCACATGGCCTGGGACGACTTCTGTGCCTCCGTGAAGCGTTCAGCGAACCCTTCAATCGCTGGACCGAAGAGGCCACTGGGGGAGATCGGCGCATCCAGGAACTGGGCTCTGTCAGCATCCTTGATCTCCGTGAGGTTAAGCCACAAGCGGCGCTCCAGGAAGACCAGGTTAGCCATTGAGCGCCCTATGGCCTGGGCAGTGCTCTTGGTAGCATGCAGTGCCAAGTCTGTTGCACTTCTCAGCTCCCTGAGCATGGCGACATCCGGGCCAGACTAATCAGTGGCGGCGAGAAGTTTGGTCTGGAAGACTTGTAGCACTGCCATGGAGTGGAGCGCCACGGCTGCTTGCCCTGCCGATGAATGAGCACGCCCAGCGAGTGCCGACGTCGTACGGCAGGGTTTGGACGGATGGTTGGCCTTGGCTTTCCATCCAATAGCCGTGGGCGGGCAGAGATGCGCGGCCACAGACTCGTCCAGTGGTGGCAATTGCTCGTATCCTCTCTCTTCAGCGCCGTCCATCGAGGTGAGGGCAAATGACGATGAAGTACGCAAGCGCGCCGAGTAGGTGGCGAGCCACGATTTTGTAAGCTCGTTGTGGACCTCCAGGAAGAACGGGCCGGTTCTCTGACGAGGGGCTTGCTGGCGCCCCGGCAGAAACCATTCATCCAGACGGCTACGGGATGGTTCCTCTGGAGGAGACCATTCCAGACCCAGCTCATCCACTGCCCTGGAGAGAACGCGGATAAGTTCAGCGTCCATCCCGAGTTTCGTGCGGCTGGGTTCAGTTAACATCGAGGGGGCGGGGTCCAGCGAGCCCGACAGCTCCTCAGCATCTGAAGCGGCTAGAGACATGCTGTCCTCTAGCAGTTCCTCCTCAGTCCCTCCAAACAAGACCAGATCACTTGCGGCAGCAGAGGGACATTGGTCTGGCTGAATAAAGAGGACTGGGGAATCCCCTCTGGGCGGAGAAAACGAGGCACGCGGGGGTTGCTTTAATCCTCTGCCCCGCATTTTCTTCCTTGCCTGCTCGCGGGAGGCTCTCTGAAAAGAAAGCGATTCGCGAGCGCAGAGAGGCGATAATCATGTTCTCGCAATGAGGGTTTCCCCAAGCACGCGACACACTTGCTGTGCCCGTCATGTGCACGCTTGCTGTGCCCGAGCTGCAATGACGAGACGGCATTTGAAACAACGCCGTAGAAAAGGCTCTTTTAGAGAAATTTGCTCTTTCAATCTCTCTCTCGCCGGATGGCCGCAGGGAAGCGATGTATCTGCAGCGGGGACCGGCAGTCGCGTTCCAGTGCGAGGCGTATCAATGGCGAGCAGTTCAGCGGAGATCAGCGAAGCGATGTGACGTCGTCGCTGAAGGAGAAGAAATCTGAATTCCTGTGGCGAAGCGGGCAATATATAGCCAGATCCCCCGCCCATTTTGGCGGGCTTTGGTGGGCTTCGCTGCCATAGGTTCGTGCAGCACCGCTGCCAAGCCATTGGTTTGTTTTAATAATACCGCACGAAACCAATGGCCATGCAGTTTCACTGCGTGATTGAATGAGGCTTCAGTTCAGGAGAAAAAAGGAGTTTTTCCATAAGCGTCTTCGACTGAGTACGAGTGAAGTATTGAAAGGGAACCACAATTAATCTCATGATCTTTTGCAGTGAACATCATATTAATTTCCTTTTAAATGAAAAATACAGTAGTAATACAAATTTATGGGAACACAGTTATGGTTTGGTGTTGATGGATCTTTGCAAAAACTGATATTGAGAAATAAAAAAATAAACGTTTTTATTAATCAGACAGCAAAGATGCCCAATTTACATTTGAGAAAAATGCTAAGACACTGAGATTGAAGATATTCTTATCTGCTTAGACAAATTAACTTACATAATTGGGGAGGGGGAAAAAAGTTAAAAAGGAAGGAACAAAGTGTTTTGGAGCAACCAAAATTATAAACACAATAGACCTGATGGAAAATGACTGTCAGTAGACTTCAGGTATGCTATCATCAAAACTGTCAAAATCTGCACTGCAGCTTTAAACGGCAGCATATGGAAAAAGTAGAAAAGAACACCTGCATAGACATAATTAGCTGTGCTCAGGCACAAAACCACAACTTAACGCTTTGTGAGCACATCATACCTACAGCAATCAAGCTCAAACACACACATACACATAAAACTACAGAAAAACAAAATCAAGCTAAAAAACAGCAACCGATCTAATATGAGACCATGATTCCTCTCCCATTTAATTTCTCTGGCTTTCTCTAGGAATTCATCGCTCTATCCATCACAGGCCTGGCTCATGAAATTGCACTCTCCACTGTGTAATTGCATTATGGAGGTAACAGAGGAGGCAGAGCAGCACTGTCTCAGCAGTGCGAACCTAATGGCTGCTGACTGCAGCAGATGAGCGGCTCTGTGCTCTGGGTCCGCTCGGGCTACTAATGCAATCACACACACACATTTGTCTACATCAATATCAGAATAAAGTCATACTGTACACTTCTGTAGTTTTTCATAATAATAATGATAATAAATCTACAAATAACATTATAATAAGAACACTAAATAAATTAAAATGAAATTAAATTATATAACATTTAAAAAACTGGAAAACTATATCTAAATGAAGTATACAAATAAACAAATAAACAACTAAATATGAAAGTAAATAAAATTAAAAAAAAAAAAAAAAAATCAAACAATTACTTAAAAAATATTTTATGAATAATTTTTACAATTGAGACATCTCTGGACAATTGTGGAGACAACTGAACTACTTTCTGAATTTGATAGATATCAAATATGCAAATCAGGAAACACAACTTTCTTTCTTATTTGGTGCTGCATAACGCAGGTGCACTAATTACAATATAGTCAATGTAACTGCCAACTTGCTGTTCTTCTGGTATTTTTATAAAAGGCCGATAGCACCCTGTCAGATTCCTTCAAGTCAAATGTAAATGTTGGGAATGTGTGAATATGATTAAATCATTTGCATGAGGCTGTAACATGTTCAGAGTCAGAGTACAATGACTGAGCTCTGGCTACAGTCAGATTCAAGGACGCCTGCTGACTAATTTTATCTTCGAGCATGAGTCCATCATTGATTTTCCTGCTAAAAAGCCAGCCTCTGCAGAAACCAAGAGAGAAACACAATGCAGCTATTGAGCTCCTCTTCATGTCCACGCTTAAAGGTGCAGTCTGTCACTGTAAAATCACTGTCACTAGAGCAACAAATGCTTCCGAATGAAGAACATGATTGTGTCTATGATGATTCTTCTTCGCTAGAGAAACTCAAGAATGAATTTGGCAGTGGTGTTCAGCTATTTTTCTACCATATTACATTCCCTTCCATAACAAAATCAAGTGTTGCACACAGGGCCCAAAAATAACACTTACCAATTGCCAAATGAAAGTAAAATTGAATGAAATGAGTGTCTCATATTTTTGTTCTCCAGAACTACTACTTGTGGCAGCACATATGTGGACAATTTTTCACATTAGGCTCCCAAAATAAATAAATAAAATAAACAAAATCATGTGATTCTTCAAATGTTTAAATGTTTGTGCTGGTGGGTTGGAGACAAAATGAAATAAAAGGAATTGGATTACCAATTCTGTTCATACATTACAACAATGTTCAGACTGTCAAACGTGCATTTGCCACCAGTGGATTGTGAAATAGACATTTGGCTGCAAAACAATCTTCTACAAGGCTGCCTCAGGTTATACAATACAATGCTATACAATTCCATAGACTTTCACTTAATTTTCAATTCACATTCTCATCACACTGGGTCTGGATTGATTGTTACTAGATGAACAGTCACAGTGAAAGTTTAACTCAGTGTAGTGCATCGTGAATGTGAAAACAGTTTCAGAGGGTCACTTCCTTTAGCCTTATAGCCATAACAGCTGGACAGGAAACATTGCCTGACACATTTCACCTGGGCAGGACACATCGAATGTTACACTGCAGTGGAGTGACTCGGCTCCCAGCATTCTGTCTGCTACTTAACAGTTAACAATAGAGCAGACGCTGAGCAATAGTTTCCACTCAGGAAAAATGGTGCGAGACAGATAAGAGAAACAGAAGCATGGAGGAGGGGAAGATAATGCGATGGAGTCCCTAGGTGTCCATTTGGCCATATGACTCCTCCTTTTATCTCATAATGCATTTTAAGGGAAGACTTTTCCTCCTAACTTTGTAATTACAGTCTTATCTGCCTACATTAGGCTTGAGAGGCAGACTGTTTGTTTTGCTTTCAGTTGATATCTGCATAACTCTTGTACTAATGCATTAGCTCAATTTTATGCTTCTTTGTTTCATCAGATTTTCTCACTATATTCCAAACACACTTGCTATGAAATGTTATTTGAAATTATGTTATGTATTTATTTGCTTCACGGAGTCTACAGACTGCAAGTCATGATATTCGTCATGGTATCTGCTCGTAATTATTCTTGAATAAATTTTGGACTCTAACATGAATATACATTTTTAGTTGAAAAGATTATGCGACAATACAGAGAAAAATAAAACATCACATAATGAACTGGTCATTTGGACAACAGTCAAATATAATGTCTAGCAGTAATTGTACAAAAACATTAAAATTCAGAATGATGCAGCTGACCAATCATAATGAAGTATTTCTATGTGCCATGGCTGTCACCAGAGGTGGAATGTAACGAATTACATTTACTCGCGTTACTGTAATTGAGTAGCTTTTTTGTGTACTAATACTTTTTAAAGTAATTTTTTAAATCTGTAATTTAACTTTTACTTAAGTATATTTTGTTTAAAGTATTGTACTTCGCTACATTTTAAAACACATTAGTTACTGAGTAAAAAAAAAGAAATCGCTCCCTGGAAACTACGTCAGTAAATAATGGGCAGGAGGGCAAACTGGCACTAAAATCACAAGAAAGATGCAGACGGACAAAACAGGCGTTAGTGGTGCAGACACGGTTGAAAACGAAACCCCGTCATATTCTGAAGTTGAACTCGAAGGAAATGAAGTGAACCCCTGGCCATATGTATGCTCGATTATGCAGTGTAAGCTGTACTTGCCTAGGAAGACCAAACTAGCAGCTTATAAAATCTCGACAAGACATCAACCCTTCGCAAGAATGTAGAGGTAAGCTAAATAATTGCATCGTTGAATTGGTGGTTAAAATGAAGCTTTGACATGTTAGCAAGAGGTTTTGCACAAATTAGCCAAAAAGACAGTGGTGAGGAATGTGCTATATATATATATCGTCTGTGATAATATCATAATTTTTGTTTTAATGATGTGCGTGCGCATTTATAGTGCGTTCTTTCACTGTGTGATTCAGTCTCCTAAAATGCATTTAGAATGATCACAAAATTGAAGATATAGGGGCAGAAAATTCACATATTTATATAATTTCATATATTAAATCAAAATCACACAAAGAAGGTCGTCTTTTCCTCCAAAAATCATCATGAATATATACATACATATATATAACAGTTCAGTAAACAAGTTAATTAAGAGACTTGCGTTTTAGACACCATATTGCCTTTTTTAGTTCTATTTCAACAACAGAAAATAATTCCAAACACAGCCACCAAAGCACAGTTTTGCGTCTCTGAGCAACGTGATTCGGTTCAATCGCAATGACTCACTTATTAACAGTGACTTGCTGACACATACTGGCCATTTTAATTTCACATTTAAAGTATCTTTTGATTTTTTTAAAATAATTAATTTCTTATAATTTCAAATGAGTATTCAACATTTTATGCCTTGTATATCAAAACATTATTCATGCATTTGTAACTGCAGGTTAAATGCATTCTTGTCCTGCACTAAACAGTGTAATACATCTAAATGCCACTTCCAATGAATATTCTGCATTTCCTCTGCATTAAAAGATGAGTTTGTTGATACTGATTTGCCTGGTAACAGCACAAATGTTTTATTATTCAAAATAACTGATTCCTTTAATTAAAAACAACTAGTTTGAGATTAATAGACCTATCCCAGGGGTGTCAAACTCAGTTCCTGGAGGGCCATAGCCCTGCAGAGTTTAGTTCTAACCCTGCTCCAGCACACATATCATTTAGTTTTCAAATAAACCTAAATGATTAGATTAGCTGGATCAGGTGTGTTTAATTATGGTTAAATCTAAACTGTGGCCCTCCAGGAACTGAGTTTGACACCCTTGGCCTGTCCCATTTTTGACTCCCTCCCACTGTTAAAATGTAACTAAGTAATTTTTACTCTGAGTAAATTTAAAATGAGCTACTTTTTACTTTTACTTGAGTAGATTTTTAGACTGGTACTTTTACTTGTACTTAAGTAAAATTTCATTAATGTAATGGTACTTTTACTTGAGTAGAATATTTTTGTACTCTTTCCACCTCTGGCTGTCACAGTGTCTGGGTTGTGTTCCCTGGGTTTCCACTAGGTGTCCTCCGGTTCCCACGGTGTGTATCATATTATCACTTCCTGTCTCCTTATTTGGTCACCTTCCTCCTTGTTTAGTTAATTGATTGTTCCCCACCTGTCTCCAGTTTCCCCATTATCCTTTTGTGTATTTATACCCGGTCTGTCTGAGTCTGTGTTACAGAGTCCTTGTTTAATGTTGATGTTAATTCATGTCTGTCGCCTTGCCTTGCCTTGCCTTGCCTTGCCTTGCCTTGCCTTGCCTTGCCTTGCCTTGCCTAGTTTATGTTTGGATTGCTCTTCTGGTTTTCGACTCATGCCTGGACTGTTTATTCTCTGTGGATTAACCCCTAATAAATGACTTACCCGCACTTGGTTCTATCTTCTGGTTTCCTGTATCACCGATCGTGACAGAAGGACTCCGTCATTCTAGGAACCGGCGGTATGTCGTTTTTCCATTCCCCAGCCAAGATGGCGGAGCGGCGAGCCAAGTATCTTCGGTTGATCGCCCTCCGCCAAGAGGGCAATGAAGTGGGGACCCTGGCTCAGGTGTTCTGGTCCCTGGCCGAGGGCATGGGTTACAACGATGCGGCCCTAAAGGACTATTTTAATGGCGGGCTGGATGATCCAGTGTCTCAGGAGGAGATGGCGCAGTTAGAGACACTGGAATTCTGGGAATTTGTGCGCTACCTGCAGCATCGGCTTCGGTGGGATGCCCCAGCCACTTCGGTCTCTTCCGGCGGGGTGGTCGTCAGCCCAGCACCACTGCCCAGGATGGCAACCAGCCAAGCGCCACAACCCAAGATGGCCACCAGTCCAGCACCACTGCCCAAACTGGCTACCAGCCCAGCGCCACAGCACAAGATGGCCGCTAACCCAGCGCCAATGCCCAAATTGGCCAATGTTCCAGCCCCACAGCCCAAGATGGCCGCCAGCCCAGCGCCAATGCCCAAATTGGCCACCGGTTCAGCCCCACAGCCCAAGATGGCCGTCAGCCTAGCGCCACAGCACAAGATGGCCGCTAACCCAGCGCCAATGCCCAAATTGGCCACCGGTCCAGCGCCACAGCACAAGATGGCCGTCTGTCCAATGCCACAGCACAAGATGGCCGCTAACCCAGCGCCAATGCCCAAATTGGCCACCGGCCCAGCGCCACAGTACAAGATGGCCGCTAGCCCAGCACCAATGCCCAAATTGGCCACCGGTTCAGCGCCAATGCCCAAGATGGCCGTCAGTCTAGCGCCACAGCACAAGATGGCCGCTAACCCAGCGCCAATGCCCAAATTGGCCACCGGTCCAGCGCCACAGTACAAGATGGCCGCCAGTCCAGCGACACAACCCCAGATGGCCGCCAGCCCAGAACCACAGTACAAGATGGCCACCTGTCCAGAGTCATGGCCCAAGATGGCTGCACAGGATGAGAGTCACAGCTGACCCTCCGGAGTCGAGTCAGGTTCCAGTTGACCCTCCGGAGTCGAGTCAGGTGCCGGTGAACTCCCCAGAGTCGAGTCAGGTGCCGGTGAACTCCCCAGAGTCGAGTCAGGTGCCGGTGAACTCCCCAGAGTCGAGTCAGGTGCCGGTGAACTCCCCAGAGTCGAGTCAGGTGCCGGTGAACTCCCCAGAGTCGAGTCAGGTGCCGGTGATCCTTCCAGAGTCAGGGCTGGTCACCGGTGATCTTCATGGACTGAGTCAAGTCACCGGTGATCTTCATGGACTGAGTCAAGTCACCGGTGATCTTCATGGACTGAGTCAAGTCACCGGTGATCTTCATGGACTGAGTCAAGTCACCGGTGATCTTCATGGACTGAGTCAAGTCACCGGTGATCTTCATGGACTGAGTCAAGTCACCGGTGATCTTCATGGACTGAGTCAAGTCACCGGTGATCTTCATGGACTGAGTCAAGTCACCGGTGATCTTCATGGACTGAGTCAAGTCACCGGTGATCTTCATGGACTGAGTCAAGTCACCGGTGATCTTCATGGACTGAGTCAAGTCACCGGTGATCTTCATGGACTGAGTCAAGTCACCGGTGATCCTCATGGACTGAGTCAAGTCACCGGTGATCCTCATGGACTGAGTCAAGTCACCGGTGATCCTCATGGACTGAGTCAAGTCACCGGTGATCCTCATGGACTGAGTCAAGTCACCGGTGATCCTCATGGACTGAGTCAAGTCACCGGTGATCCTCATGGACTGAGTCAAGTCACCGGTGATCCTCATGGACTGAGTCAAGTCACCGGTGATCCTCATGGACTGAGTCAAGTCACCGGTGATCCTCATGGACTGAGTCAAGTCACCGGTGATCCTCATGGACTGAGTCAAGTCACCGGTGATCTTCATGGACTGAGTCAAGTCACCGGTGATCTTCATGGACTGAGTCAAGTCACCTCTGATCTTCATGGACTGAGTCAAGTCACCTCTGATCTTCATGGACTGAGTCAAGTCACCTCTGATCTTCATGAACAAAGGCAAGTCACCTCTGATCTTCATGAACAAAGGCAAGTCACCTCTGATCTTCATGAACAAAGGCAAGTCACCTCTGATCTTCATGAACAAAGGCAAGTCACCTATGATCTTCATGAACAAAGGCAAGTCACCTCTGATCTTCATGAACAAAGGCAAGTCACCTCTGATCTTCATGAACAAAGGCAAGTCACCTCTGATCTTCATGAACAAAGGCAAGTCACCTCTGATCTTCATGAGCAAATACAAGTCACCAATGATCTTCATGAGCAGTGTCAGGCCAGCACCAATCTTCTGGAGTCCAGTAATGACACCAGGGGATTACCAGAGTTTCGTCGTCCCGTTGGTCCAGCCGCACGAAGGTCTGCTCCACCTTGTGGGGCTCTGGTCCTGACCGCATGGCTGTGGTGGTCTTCTGCTCCGCTCTGGGGGCCTTCCGCCCTGACCACAAGGATATGGTGGTCTTCTGCTCCGCCCTGGGGGACTCTGGCCTCGACCACAAGGACGTGGTGGTCTTCTGCTCCGCCCTGGGGGGCTTCATGTTGTTTTTTGCTTTTTGTTTTTGTGTTAATTTCTGTCCCTGTTCCTTTCTGTTAGTCTGGCCCTCCGTCCCTCCCCCTGAACCTCCTCCGGTCTTCCTCCCTCCTGGTCTTCCTGTTTTGTGTTTACATTCTGGTGCCTGTTCCCCATGTTTTTCTTTGCTGACCCTCCGTCCCTCCCCCTGAGCCTCCACCTGTCCGCCTCCCTCCTGGTCTCTGTTCTGTGTCTGTCTTGGAGCGTCTAGGAGCCGCTCCGTAGAGGGGGGGTACTGTCACAGTGTCTGGGTTGTGTTCCCTGGGTTTCCACTAGGTGTCCTCCGGTTCCCACGGTGTGTATCATATTATCACTTCCTGTCTCCTTATTTGGTCACCTTCCTCCTTGTTTAGTTAATTGATTGTTCCCCACCTGTCTCCAGTTTCCCCATTATCCTTTTGTGTATTTATACCCGGTCTGTCTGAGTCTGTGTTACGGAGTCCTTGTTTAATGTTGATGTTAATTCATGTCCGTCATCTTGCCTTGCCTTGCCTTGCCTTGCCTTGCCTTGTCTTCTTGTTTAGTTTATGTTTGGATTGCTTTTCTGGTTTTCGACTCATGCCTGGACTGTTTATTCTCTGTGGATTAACCCCTAATAAATGACTTACCCGCACTTGGTTCTATCTTCTGGTTTCCTGTATCACCGATCGTGACAATGGCATGTAATAAATATGGGTCAGTCATCTCAGCTGTTCTTGATCATTTTGAATTTTCCTAAAAAAAAATTTGATTACATCAATGCATTTAGTATATTAAAACCACCAAATTTTTTTATAAAGCAAAAAGTAAAATAAAAGTAAAAATGGGTGGTTTTGCAATTGAGTTAATCACTGTGAATAAAAAATAAACAAAAAAAGATCAAGCAATCAGCTTTTTAGACATCTCTTTATAAATATGAATAAAACCCAAAAACAGTATAAGATATTATGCAAAAATCTTAAAAGTAAACTATAAATTCGGCATTAATTCTGCAAGAGGAATTTCAAATATAATACCATTTCATTGGTTGGATTTTTTTTTTTTAAGTTGTTGGCAATTATAGAATGTGCTGCAACAGTTCTGAAAAAAAAAATACAATCCAGAATGGTGGGTGATTGCAATTAATACTGGTACATAAAAATAAAATTAGTTCAAAGTCTGCTGATGTCAAACTCTAATAAAACCAAATGAGAGTTGTGGAGCATTATCTGAATGCCGCACAGAGTTGCAACCTATGCACTGCATTCCAAATAGTTCACTCAAGAGGTTTCACGATACAGTAGTTACGAAAGCAGCATTAGGAATTAGGAACAGAGCTATGTCTGTGTATATTCAAGTAATTTGCTGCTGAAAAGCACAAAACATATGTCCATCAATACACTAATCTTCAGCCTTCACTATTACCTAATCAGAATAAGCTGACCTCATCGCTTCAAAGCTGGGCAGATAAATCAGTCTACAGGCAGCTGGGCCCCGGCCCTAAAGGCTTGTGGTGGAGCTGAGCCACGTGGCCTGAGTTCTGGAGAACATTAGATACTGTACGGTGAGAGGTCTTACCACCATAACCACAAACAACAGGTCTGGGGCTCCACGGCCTCCACATCTTAACGCTATTTTGAAAGCCTGCTTTTCTCTCTCTCCCTGTCCATCAACTCAACCCAATCACTCATCGGACAAGCAGTTGCAATGGCTCACAGACCTGTCCACAAGCTGACAATGTTATCCTTAAGCACCAGCCCAGGGGTAACTTAAAAGCCCAGAGGTTCTAGAAAATGCGATGGAAAGTGCTGTCTATTATCGTCATCCATGTTTAAGCATCTAATACTGATCGCAACCAATAAAAATACAGATGTAATCCTCAATATGCTCTGACACATTGCACTGTATTGCATTGTACTATTTAGTGAATATTCCCTATTGTGTTTGTATTTTATAAAGTAATCTCTTGAGTTTTCACTGCATGAAATAAACATGGACTTGACATAGAAATCTATGACACAAACAAGCAATTTAATGCTTTTCCAAGCATAGAAACGGCCAGCTAGACCAAGTAGACTTCTATGAAATCAGTAACACACAGATAAACATTTAACAAGAGAGATGCAATTCATTCTCAACTTCACAAACGACATGAGAGTCCAGTGATAAAAAAAGCATAATTAAAGAGCAGAAGCGCAGTGGGACAGATGTGGAGGAGTGCACACGACAGGACAGTAAATATGCCGACCTGACAGAGAGAGTGAAGTCTCCTGGATTGCTCTTGCTGGGTCTTGCTAGAAAGCTGCCATGGACGCCCCGTGTCAGGAGCAGGTGTTCTGCCTCTATCCCAGTGATGTTGGGATGAAACCACCTGAAATGAAAGTAAAATGACATGCTCAGCAAAGAGACCAAGACTTGATGCTCAATAGTTAAGTAAACGTACACTGGGAGGCAAAATTCTGACAAATTCACTGGTACAACTTTTATGCTTCATTTTTTTACACTACTGTTGAAAAGTTGGGTCAGTATGAAGAAATTATTACTTTTATTCAGCAAGTATGCTGAATACTTGATTGAAAGTGACAGTAAAGACTTTTATAATGTTTATGATATATATGTGTGTGACCCTGGACCACAAAACCTTAAGTTGCTGGGGTATATTTTTAGCAATTGCTAAAAAATCATTAGGATATTAAGTAAAGATCATGTTCCATGGAGATATTTTGTAAATTTCCTACCAGAAATATATCAAAACGTAATTTTAGATTAGTAATATGCATTGCTAAGAATTCATTTGGACAAATACAAAGGGGATTTTCTCAGTATTTTTTATTTTTTGCACCCTTGTCAGATTCCAGGTTTTCAAATAGTTGTATCTCAGCCAAATATTGCCCGATCCTAATAAACCATACAGTACATCGATGGAAAGTTTATTTATTCAGTTTCAGATAATGTATAAATCTCAATTTAAAAAAAATTACACTTAAGACTGGTTTTGTAGTCCAAGGTCACACACACACACACACACACACATATATTTATTTATCGGGCATTTCCTTCAAGGAGGCAAGGGAGGCAGTGCCTCCTTAAAATATTGAAAGAGAAAAAAAATTCATACTACAAAAATAAAAAACACCAATATTACAAAATATGACATTAAAAAATATAATATATATCCAATCCAATATTTGTTGTATTTCTGTTTATTTAAAAGAGCTTAGGCTCATGTAACCAGAAATTTTTCTTGCCTCATGGGTTTACATTATCTTAATAAGCAAAGTAATTCAACATTAGGCTGACCATATTTCAGTTTTCCAAAAAAAGGACAGTAGGTGTAGGCGGGGCAGGCGGCTGGGGTGTGGTTGGTTGGTGGTTAACCCTTTCGAGTCGATTAATGCGTATACGCGTTATGAGTCATTTTCTCCTGATAACCCCAAAAAGAACTTAAATTACACTTTCAGTTTTGATCGTACAGATAAGATCGATACATCAATCGAATCTGTAAAGGGTCTGCTTTTTTGTATACAGACATAATAACAATAAAACTTTGTGCATTTATAAAATAAAGATAACAAACAAGGTGTGCTGTCTGCAGCCTTTGTCTGCGCTGATCTTCATTTACAAACGCGTTATTAAAATGAACTGTAACTCAGTGAATACTCAACGAAGAAACATGATAGATATATCTATAGAAAGTCTGACATGTCTACTTTTAATCTACTTTTTAAACAAGTGCTGCCGAAAACAAATATTCTGTGATAAAGTAATCCATATGAAAACAACGCGATGTCCGTTTGTCACGTCTCTCTTCATTATCTTCTAATGTGACCACGCCCCCGCGCTGAACGCGCTATTCAGATTCTAATGTTTCACTGAAGCACGCGGCTTGAATACGCCCATACAACAGAAGATAAAGCAGCGAGACTGTTCAATTTATTTTATTTTACTCTTTGTTTCGCGATGAGAGGAATAAGACATAATTCACCCCAAAAAGATGTGATGTGGATTACCTCAGGATTTGAGATTTGGATTTCCCCAGAAAAAAATGAAAGAAGCACTTTATTCAGCAGAGATCATAAACATGAGTAAGTCTCTTTTTATTTATTTATATACTTGTACTAGTTTTCAAATAACGTGTAAACATTTTACTAGTTAGACTTTTTCCAAACTATAATTCCTGACTAAATGTATAATCAAGTGAAACATTATAAAGTTTCAATAACAATATACACTACTATACCATTCAAAAGCTTGATGTAAATAATATGTGTAACTGTAAGAAATGGAACAAACAATGCTGTTCTTTCAATTTATCCCAAAAAACCTGAAAAAATATTCTCAGCTCTTTTCAATAATAATAATAATAATAATAATATTTTTTTTGTAGAAAATCAGATTGTTAAAAGGATTTCTGAAGGATTGTGTGACTGGAGTAATGATGCAAAAAAATTCAGTTTGAAAGTCAGCTTTGATTGTTCCTAATAAACTGTTTAACTGCACTCGCAAGTGAATATTAAATTATGTTGTGGGATAAATAAATATATTCTAAATAAACTACAAACATAAAATGATATATATTTATTTTGTCCTCACATTCTTTCTTGTAACTCCTTCCTCTCAGTGGCACAGATGACTGAAAGGCTCATTATGCAGCTCATTATGCGGGCCTTTGTCTTCTCAGGTGTAAATCACAATGATATTCATGATAGTTGACGCCTACTCGCATATGACTTTTACCAACAAAAAGTGTCTTAGAAAATGTAAATCAATATATTGTTTTCTGTGAGTGAGTAAACAAAATGATTTTCACATCATTTAGACATAAAAATTCTAGGCTACAAGTTCCAATTCTCAAAAGTCCCGGTAACCAATGTTCTTTATGTGTTTTATTGCCTTATTCAAGTGATTTAACATTTTTAGTTTTTCAATAACCACGCATAACATTTTTTTCTCAAAAACACAATCGTACACACATGCTGCTCACATATTGTTATAGCCCAGTTTGTGCTGATAACAGTGAGATTAGACTTGAGCAATTTAGATGTTTATAACTGAAAAAAGCACAAATGTCAGGGCATGACAAAACTACTCCAGGCCCCAAAAATACCCTTAGACCTCAGAGGGTTAAAGTAGTGCCCAAAGTAGTGCAATGACCATATCCCAAATATCAAAACTGAAAATATGTCATTTCCATACCTAAAATACATATTTTACAGTCACTGTTATGCATATTGATCATAAACACAGCTAAAAAAGCTTCCTACCAGTGGCCCTCCTGCACAAAACTTAACATCTAGCACAGTTTTATCATATGCAAAATGCTAAATGTTTCAATACAAGCATTTTAACTGTTATGCATATTGATCATAAACACAGCTAAAAAAGCTTCCTACCAGTGGCCCTCCTGCACAAAACTTAACATCTAGCACAGTTTTATCATATGCAAAATGCTAAATGTTTCAATACAAGCATTTTAACTGTTATGCATATTGATCATAAACACAGCTAAAAAAGCTTCCTACCAGTGGCCCTCCTTCACAAAAATTAACATTTAGCACAGTTTTATCATATGCAAAATGCTAAATGTTTCAATACAAGCATTTTAGTCAAATTTAATTAAGCAACATTTCAAACCTTTAACCCACGGGGAAAATCAATCCATTAACAGTTTAAATGAAGCCATAGGAGGAAAAAAAAGAGGACTTGGCAACCCTGCATTCAACACGAGCTGCAGGAGTCAGATTTGACTGATCACAGGTTGAGGAGAGAGAGATGGCTGATTCTAGAGAGATTTAAATACTCTGTGTTATTGATAGCGGCTCCCTGATGCTTGAAAATTATGCAATATTAGAATGTTTGCAGGGACACAAAAATCACGGGAGCAGGCAATAATGGTCAGAAATTTAGCGGGAACGCCATTTTAATACAAAAAGCATTTTTATTATAAAAACACACTGGCGACTGTAGAAAGTAAAAGCAGAATTCCCGACATTTTGGGCGATTCAGAATTTTTTTGTGTGCAAAAAGAGGACATGTCCGGGAAAAAGAGGAAATATGGTCGCTCTAACATCATGGCAACGTAAAACACAAAGTACCTCACACGTGAAACACTTAACGTAACGTGTAAATGCACGTCAGTAATGTAAATCAAGCAAGCTTCTAGGCATTGGCCTTGAAATAACACATTAGCAGACCAGAGGAAATAATATGGATTTTTCTTTTTTTTCAGAAAACTTCTTGCACAAAATAAATTCAAGCACTTTCAAGGACTTGCATCAATGTATGTTTATTTTCAAAAACTTTCCAGGGCCTTGAATTTTTTTTTTTCAGATTCACAAACTTTCAAGGATTTCAAGGACCCGTGGGTACCCTACATACAGTATGTATATTTGTGTTCAATTTCATGGCGAATGCTAGTTCTAATCAGTGACGATTGCAGTGTTTGAAAAGTTATTCCCTAATCCTTCAGGGTTGATGGGGGGACAAGAGGTCATGTGTAATCTGGTCTGATGTTGGGCCCCAGCTGTTTGTCAGCCAGTCTGTTCATACACCGGCTCCCTCATGTAAGAAGGCTTTGTGAATGGCCGTCCAGGGGTCAGGAGTAATTTTATGGGTGTGCTGTTTCCAAGAGTGGCAGCCTGCTAGGGGCCCCATCTCTTAATTTCACTTTAAGTGACCGCACGTGGGTCCCTTACTTTCATCTTGACAGAACTGTGCAAATCCTGACCACATTGTATGATTGCTATTATATACACATTACTGTTCAAAGGTTAGGGGTCAGCAAGATTTTCAAGAAGCCTCTTCTGCACACCAAGGCTGAATTTATTTGATAAAAAATATAGTAAAAATTGTATTATTGTGAAATATTATAATTATAGAAAAGTATTCTCTACTTTAATACATTTGAAAATGTAATTTATTCCAGTGATGAATATTCAGCATAATTATTCCAGTCTTCAGTGTCACATGATCCTTTAAATAATCACTCTAATATTCTGATTTGGTGGCAAGAAACATTTCTTATTATTATCAATGTTGAAAACAGTTGTGTGGATTATTTGATCAAAATTCTAAAGAAAAACATTTACATGTAATTGTATCTTTTCTAACATTATAATGATTTTACTGTCACTTTTCATAAATTTAATGTGTTAAGATTTAGTGACAATGCACAGTTTTCAACCTAATTCTTGATCATTACTTTAAACAAGTCAAAATATTCTACAGAATGCCTCACGTATTTTCTAAAGATTAACTTGTATTGAAAAGCAGAGGTCTTAACGAACAGATGTGAGTATGCGTCTTACCCTGATACTGTGAGTTTAAACTCTAACTCATTATTCTCCCTCTATCACTCACTTCCTCCAGTTTTTCACTGCAGAAGAAGTGTTGTAGCACCCTTGATGTTGTCTCTTATCGTGGAGGCTACCTGTGAGCATTAGTAATCACTCCCCATCACTCCTCGTCATGACTCACTGCTTATGATTCTATGTTTGTCAGAAGGTCTATATTTTCCCCTCCTGTCACATCATCATTATGCATAGTCACTAACTTCCCAATCTTTTGTAGAGTTTGCCATTAAAGCAAAAATATTCAAATGTATGTGGGTTAATAATTCATTGACATTTCTGTCAGCACTTTTCCTCCTGACAGTGACTTTCAAAAAAGCTAGTCCAAGCAACTATATCCTAGAAACTAATTTGTACACAAATTAAAGTATTGTAAAAGAAAAGAATGTAAAAACACGTAACTGATTTGCCATACCATATACAGGGAAACATTTTATTATATATTAATATTTAACACATTTAACAATAAGAAAATACACAATTATACAGTAAAACACTGAATGAACAATGGGCTTTGGAAGTAAAATGCCTGAAATAACTTATAAATTATGCTAAAATATGTATAATATTCAACAAGACAAGATATGAATGTTTAAATTAAAATAGTCCTAGTTATGTTTTTTGGTATTGTGTGTGTGTGTGTGTGTGTGTGTGTGAGACAATGTGCACAGTCTATAAATGTTTATTAGTTCTCGTTTTTGGAAATGACACTGTTTTAGTTTACCACAATGAAATTAAATTACCACAATGATATTCCTAGTAAAAAAGTAATACATTTATATATACAAAGGACATCTTATGGCATTTATTGCCACCCTGTTTGAGTTTATGTTTTGAGGGAATGTCTGATCAATTGAGGCAACCTTTTTTTTTTTTTACAGTGTAAAGGGCATACAAGAAAATAGATATTTTAATATATCTATAAATTGCCCTGTTTTATAAACATGCCCTAGATGCCATGAAGAACTGAAAGAGAGATATAGCATAAAACGAGGTCTGTGCTGTATAGATAAACATGTCATCATACATTAGCTGATAGTACATGGGTTCTACATCATTTCTGCAACATTAAAGCAAAAGACCAGAATATTCAGTTTTAGAATATTTAACTGAGACTTCAAATACTTCATTACGATATTGAAAAAAAATAAAAAATATATAAATAAAATTTGATTGAAGAAATACTGCTTCTTATGTTTGCTCTATGTTTGGTAAACATCTTAGTAGATAATTGTGGGATAGGGATCATCAGAAAATACATATACTGTATGGAATCTTCATTTTGCATTCTGTTAAACAGCAGGTGACACTAATCCCAGCTAAGCTTTTATGTATTTTCATAAAACAATGATAGTGGGCTTAGTCTGACCCCTTAACCTTTCTTTTCAGTTCCCAAAACTGCTCTCAGCTCTTGACAAATTTTTTCTCTGAAACTATAGGAACAGATGACAACAACTTCCCAGTTTCATGATAATAAAAAATAAAGATTGCATGTAGCAAAAAAAAAAAATAATAAATACAGCAGCTGGATGTGTTTCTCTTGTGATGGAGACCGTCTGGTCCTTTACTTGAACAGGTCTGTACAGACGCAGACTTTCAGGCAAGGATCTGCACCCAGGAACAAACAGCTCCAGGTCACTTCTAAGCCTCACTGAGCTCCCAGCAGCTCTTCAGGACAACACACACAGCCACAACAAACCACAAACCATCCGGCAAAGTGCGCACACACTCCTGCACAAGCAGCAGCCCCGAAAGAAATGTGCAGCGCTATTGCATGTGATTTCGGCCATGAAAACAGCATAGTCTGGTTACAAAATGATAACAGCAACTAATGCCTCATGTTCCTACCTCACCATTCTGTTCGGAGCCTGTCAGAGCCCCTGCTTTGCTTCAGAGTTTGGTAATCCACGCTCAGTACAGTTACACAAGGAGGAAGAGAGGGGGCAGGGACTTGTAGGAGTGCTGCTGGTTGGAAAGAGAGATGGGGGGTGTTTAATCTGGGATTTGGATGCATGTGAGCTGCCCTGATAGGAAAGCCAGCCAGTACAATCAGCTTTTGAGCAACTGTCCATCCCTCCTACCCCCCCCCCCCCCCCCTCTCGTGCTCTCTCTCTCTCTCTTTCTCTCTCTGAACGTGACGCAGCGTCGCCATGCTGCCTGACACACTCTTACACCCCTTATCTTTATCTGTGCTACCATTAGGTTTAAATTGAGAGTGGCTGCTTCTAGAAAAAACAACACTGCACTCACCATTGAAGGCAGCAAAAGAAAAATTAAAAAATAAAATGAAGTTGTACAGTACAAGATTATATTCAAAGCAGCTTGGGTACTAAAGCATCCTGACAAACTATAGATATTTTAATATTTGTATTTTATGATATCAGATAATAGGAATATTGGACTTACAGTAAAAACAAGGTGCACGCCCATATACTCTGGGATAAGTAAAAGCTTTCATGCTTTTGAAAGAAGATTCTTATGCTCACCAAGGTTGTATTTATTTGATCAAAAAAGAAAAAAGAAATACAGTAAGTATTATTATTATTATTATTATTTTTACAAATTACAGTATTTGAATATATATATATATATATATATATATATATATATATATATATATATATATATATATATATATATATATATATATATATATATATATATTCTCTCTGTTGCCAAATTGAAATTTCCTGAAATTTCAGCAGCAATTACTCCAGTCTTAAGAAATCTGTAGGGAATTTGGTGTCTTTGTGAAACATTTATTATTATTATTATTATTATTAGTGTGGAAGATTCTTTGATAAAAAAAAATGGTTAACAGCATTTATTTGAAATAGAAAGTTTTTGTAACTTTATAAATATCTATATTGGCATTTTTTACTAATTGAATGTGTCCTTTCGTAATAAAAGCTAAAAAATCAAAAAATATCTTATCTTACAATAAAACTTCTAAATGTTATGAAACTTTTTTTCTTGTTCTATGCATACATCTAACAAAATGTAACAAGAATTATGCATTTGCTAACTTTATTACGAAATAATGCTACTTTAAAACAACAGTGACTTCTTTTTTAAACATGTTGAAGTTTGAAGAATGGTTTATGCCTGTGCTCAAGCACTTTTAGTGTGCACTTGCCAGCTTATGCAAACAGTATGCACCGCTACTTTAGGTTGCATAAGTGAAAAATGCTTGCCAAGTAATGAAGTAATTGATTTTAAAAGAGACAGAGTATACATGTGAATAAAATGTACTGCTCTGGCTTACAAAGCTTTTTTCTAATTACAGACAAACTTTGGCATGAGTCACTATGGGACTGAGAGAATTAGGACAAAACTGATCGCCAGGAAAAAAACGGATTTCCCCAGAACGGAGCTGGACACAATATCATGTTTAGAGTTTAAACCTTAAGCTTTAGTTAAAGCTCAAGTGTGTCATTTCATAATTGCAAAGAATAATTTTGAAAGGTTTCCCTGCCATCTGCCATTTGTTGGACAAACAGACAGTTCAGACTCACTGTTTGAGCCAATGTTGCTTTGCCAGGATGCTCAAAAAAAAAAAATGCCGGTGTTTTCTGCCAAAGAGTCAGTGTTTAGACTTCCAAGGAATTAACCTACTGTACAAATTCCTCACTTTTGGCCATCTCCACATCTTAAACTTGGGCACAAAGTATTTTAAGGTCAAAAAATGGTCCGCTTCGGCTTTAAGTCTTATCACTTCTCTTTCATGCTTCATCATGGAAGTAATATTGACCTGCAACTTCCCTTTAAACCTTATAAAATCTCATAAGGACACTATAAATGTAATCTGAGGCCATTAGTGTTATAATGGTCAGATTAATGAATGCAAAGGAAGAGCGCTTCTGTTCTTTCAGCTTCCTCTTCGATAAAATAAATGCATGACTTTCTCCTCTGGTTTAATAATTAACAGCCATTGTCTAGCTTGCAGCCTGATATAAATAAATAAATACAATAGAATAAATAATATTAAAAAAATAATATAACAATTTTAGTAATAATAAAACCAATATGCAAATAAGATTAAAAATATCTAAAACAGGAATAGCCACACAATCCTCTGTTGTAACATCCATATTGGCACATACTGTTGAGTGACGCCAGAGACCCTCTAGCTTATGATAACTCGGGGGCACAAATGGGCTGTACAATGAGGGCCAGAGAGAGAGTGAGTGATATCAGGCGGAAAGTGCTGCAGCAGTGTTCTGACAGGGGAAACACACAGACCCACGTGCACACAGTGAGCTGCCTCTTCCCTCTTACATAATGTCTCAAGTTCAACACTATTTGTTGGCTATTTAAAGAAGCAGGCTCGGTGACAAAAAGTGATATATATAGTACCCCCAAATCAGCTTCAAAGACCCTCTCGCGTCTATATTGGGGGCAGACAGGTCCCTGTGGCTGGATTTTGGTACCGTTACTGATATTTTTAGAAAAGCTGATTATGCTGCCACATGTCAGTCTAGCGGTGACGTGGTGAGTCAGTTTAAACACACGGCCTTGTAGTTTGTCTCATTTTACTTCATCTGTTCATCAGCTTAATGTTATTTATTGATTTTATTTAATTCTGGTAATTTTCTCAGGATTAGTATTTTTTTATAGTTTTATTTTATTTTAAACATTATAAATATCTTTATTGTCACTTTTGTTCTATTTAATGCATCCTTGCTACATTTTTTTTTAATTAAATTCCTATAACTGATAATAACTGATAATTGAATTTGAGAATGATATCTGAAGGATCATGTGACACTGCACGCTGTAATAACAGTTGATGAAACTGTAGCTTTGTCATCACATGAATACAGTTCATTTGAAAATATTTTAATATACTGTAGAAACATTTAAAATAATACTTATTAATATTACTGGTTTACTGTACTTTTGATCAAATAAATGTAGCAATAGTAAGCATAATAGAAAATATTTAAAATAAGTTATTCCAAACTTTTTTGACCAGTAGTGTGTAGATATATACATAGTGTCAGATATGAGTATATGGGTGCCACCCAGTCAGTTATGGGACATTACGGCAGCAAATCTGTATGTATATATATATATATATATATATATATATATATATATATATATATATATATACTGTATGTGTGTGTATTACATATAATAATAAACACATACATATATTATTTAAATAAAAACTTTAATTTTGTATGCGATGCCCGTCATATATATATATATACTGTATATGGGTAAGGATGCCGCCCGCCCAGTTAAAGCTACGGGACATTATGCCAGCATATCTGAAAGTGTTAATTTATTAACCCCCAACCCCAAGTTAACTGATTAACCGCAAGTCCCCAAGCACATACATGTAAGGTCAAATCAATTCAATTCACATAACTAGAATGGTACATTCAAGGCTAGACGCGGTAGCAGCCTCTCTCCCCCCTTGAGGGAGAAATATGTTGCCATTTTTGAACTCACCCTGGGTTAGACAGCCCAAGGACATGTGAAACAAAATCTAACGTCAACGATCATATTCAAATTCTCAACAGCTGATAACAACCCTTCCAACAGAAATAGCCTCCTGGATTGGGATCAAGACCTGGCTTTGCGTCCTAAAAGGAGAGTCTAGGTGAAAAATAAAAAAGGTGGTGATTTATGATATGAACAATGAAATGCACAACATCTGTATACTTCAACACACCATCTCCAATAACTATATCATGATTATGGAGACATTAATCTGTATAATCCATGCTTTATTTGATCTGATGAGACATAATTCCTTAAATAATAAATACTGTGGGTTTAGAGGCATGCTGTGAGTCTGCTGGCCTGTTTTTAAGGGTTCATTTATAAAATGATAAATGAAAATCATAAAGCCATCAATGATGTAAAATACCCACAAATTATGCAAATGTCACACTTTTTTTAATTTGAACATAAATGCCAATAGCACAAGGAAAATGTAAACTACAATGATCCCAGTGCTTAAAAATGGATGACTGTGATTAAAAAAAATTATAATTCTTAGCAAACCTTTGGTCACAACTAACAGAATTCCTGGAAATTTGGGGAATTCTCATCTCATTTAATTTCACCACATTGAAGGCAGCTTACTATACTACCGATCCTGTCCCTTCTGTTTTCAGACAAGTCAAACTGTCAGACATACTGACACCAAATACCGACATACTGTTTGGTTGAAAGAAATTAATACATTTATTTAGCAAGGATGCATTAAAATAATACAGTTTCTATATCAAATAGATGCTGTATAAATTAATTTCTATTCATCAAAGAATATTGGGGGGGAAAGTATCACAGTTACAACAAATATATTACAGTAAGCAGCACAACTGTTTTTAACATTGATGATACAATGTTTCTTGAGCAGCAAATCAGTATATCATTAGAATGATTTCTAAAGGATCATGTGACACTGAAACTTGGGTAAGAGCTGCTGAAAATTCAGTGTTGCATAAATTACATTTTAAATTACTGTATATGAAAACAGAAAACTTACACTTTAAATTGAAATACCGTTTCACAATTTCTTTATTGTATTTTTGCTTCAGGTGGGCATAAGAGACTTCTTTCAAAAACATTAAAAACATCTTACTGACACCAAACCTTTGAACATGAGTGAATCTCTTAGTGTGGAAATTTTGACAACTGGCGACTATTTTCATGCAACCAAAATATTCATGACCCCACGAAAATAACCACGCAATGAGCCATCTCTTCCTTTTTCCTCTTTCCTGTACACGCTTACTCACATGCACACAAAAGATGCTTTATGATCTAGAGAGAAAGAAATAACAATAATGCCAAAAAAAGGAGCAGGTTGGATAAGTGACCAAGAAAAATGATTCCACATTACTTAAGGATAATAAAAATAAATCTCTTTAGGTCTTTCCAAAACGAGGAGCAGTATAAATGTTCTTTACGGCAATGTGTTAAATATGCATGAACTAAGTAACTTTGAGCTAAGTAACATGAGCTAAGTAACTTTGTTAGCCTTCTCTTTGCAAAACCTCTTGTGAACAATAAAACATTTGTACGCGTAATATATGTAAATCCTATATTTAAATAATTTTCAGTTTCCTGTTTGTATAGCACAGATAACTGCAAATCTGCAAAATGTACAGTATAGGTCCCTGCACTTTTGCATATTAGACAGATTATCCTCTGTTATGTACTGTTAAGTGAAATCAGTTTTCACACCAGTTAAAAGGGACGTGTCAACATTTACTCACCCTCATGTTCTTCTAAACCTGTACGACTTTTTTTCTTCAGTGGAACATGCACAAACGGAGATGAAGGTTTAAGTCAACATTCACTTTCATTGTATGGAAAAAGATGCTAAGGCTGACATTCCCTACCATCTCTTTCTGCTATCAACTGAAGAAACAGTCATACAAGTCTGGAAAAGTAAAGGACAACAGTGAACTATTCCTTTAATGAGATGAGAAGGACATCAGTAATGATAATCTAATGATGCTAATAATAGTCAATGGTAATTGTTGGCAGCAGAACTATTTATATAACAGATGATGTAGAGGCACAGTAAAGGCCAAAGTATCACAGACTATTACTCTGACAAATGAAAGCTGCTGGTAAAGACATAACCAGCACTGAATCCTGAAACATAGTGTGTTAACGGTTAGTGCATACAGTAGATAATGCAAGCTTAAAGCAACACTGAGTGTTGTTCCCGTGCTCTATGTTATTTACCCAAGGCCACCTGTGCAAACTCACAATAACTGATGTGTGCTTCAGCTCTTTGTGTAGGTGCATTAACCCAGGGACTCTTTAGATCTCTGTTTATGCAGATATGACACTCAGAATGAAATACAAATCATATGTCAAACTTTAGGAAACAAAACAGCGTCACACCACACTCATCCTTGCGTTAATGTCTTTTTGACACCGACTAAAGGCCTGTTAACTTCTAACTCTGCTCCAACATACAATTATAAAATGCCTCAGGGCTTACCTTACTAAATATTAATGTTCATTGTACAATAGTCGACACAGTTGTTTAGTTGTGTTTTAGAAGATTAAGTTAGACAAGCAGCTATTAATACCGCTTGCTGTATTTGTCCAATCAATTTGACTGACCTCATATATGCAAATAAGGACGTTAACCCGAAGTTTCAAACATGCAGAGTGAAATCTATAAATAATGACTAACCCGGGATAAAGTGTGAATAGTGGGGAACATGTCACAAGGAAAACTATTTCAAATGTGAAATTTTAAAGTAATACATTTTTTTGCAGTTACATTTAGCCCACATATTGGCTATATTAGAGCTTGTGTGCACATTTCTAAATTTTTTCAATCTACCATCTCAAATCTCTGTCTTTAATGTTTTAAGTGATTATTTTAGCAACGGCGTAGTAAACAAAGTAGGAGGTAATTACTATAAGTATTCTAATATAACGACTCAATAAACTAACAAAGCACAGTTTAAATACTGCATTAGAGGGAGAACTGTTACAGTGAATTTACGCTGATTAATCATATTCAGCATCCGTTAGCGAGAGCGACACAGGCTACAATCTACATGCTACTGAAATCAAGGAAAAATAATAAAATAAAAAAAAAAGGTGGGGAAATAAGACAAACTATTCCTAAACAGTCTATGGTATAAAATCGTTAAACGAACAGTATAATGGGTCAGACAGGATCAGGATCAGGATCCTGGAGTAAAGACCGAATCGACTCACTGAGCTGCGTGTCGTTCTCGATTCATTCATACATACAGTAACAGTAACACTCAGCACCCGCTCTCGCAGTTTTAATGTAGCCTTTAGCTTACCTTCGAGACGTCATGGCCGTCCTGGAAACTGTCAGATGTCAAAAGTGTATGAGCTGACTGAGGGGGAAAGAGTAATAAACCGATTCTGCCTCCGCCGAGTCACTGCAGCAGAGCTGAGCGCGAGCGAGGGGCGTCACACAGCGCCCAGCTCTCATTCACTCTCTCCGCCTCTCACTCACACACCGCTCACAAATACTGGAAAAACTTTATCCAGCCGGTTCGTTATTATCAAGCTCGTACCATTCCCCAGGACCATGTGACAGCACATAACAACGACAATATTTTATTTTCTCAGTGTATAAAGACCGGGCGGGTTGGGCTCTAACTACCTTAGTTTAACATTTGTAACCGAGCTACAAAGGTGAAATCATAATAATCTATCTTTGGTCTAGGCCTATATGTTGACTCAGGGGCAAGATCCCAGGCCCTATGCATAGGCAGTCCTAATGGGCCCCCCTTCCCCTTGAAAATATATATTCCAGAGTTTTCAAGGGCCCTCTCTTCCTTCGGGGCCCTGGTAATCAGTACTGGTTTTACCCCCAGTCCAGCGCCCCTGTGTTGACTCCATGAAACCAAAACTGGAGTTTTGTTGCTTTAAGTAAAACATTGGTAAATGGCGCTCTTAAAAATGAACAAAATGTAGCCTTCTTTAAAATAAAATTAAAAAAATAACATATATAAGAATTACACATTAAAAATTACAGTCCAGGAAAAATCTTTCTCAAAATTGTTAGGTCACTTGACAAAACAATGTATTATATAATGAAAGCCAATTTTTGCCATGAAATAAATTCATTGGTAAATCATAATTATGAGCTATGACCTAAAAAGTCAAGTCGTTGTTATTTTGTCTATCAAATCATGTGATGTAATATGTAATAATTTTTACTCTCATAAGTTATTATTATTAATAAAAAATAAAAAATAATTACTGTAATATAAATATTAACTTTAATATATAAAATAAACATTAACTAAACTATAAAAACTTGATTTCAGAACATTTTTATTTTCGCTTAGTTTAAGTACTAAAAAAAAAAAACTAATTTATGAAAAGTAAGAATGTTACATATGAATACTGCATATGAAATATTATAATGTGATCTTATGTAAAGGATGTTTTAGGACCTATTGGCACCTGAATTATTCTCTGGCGGCAGTGTCAGACATTTAGAGCTAATAACACCTCTGAGAGGCCCAAAAATAATGAAGTGATGTATACATATACAGTATACTATGCATTGATTTATTTTCCTCCAGACTTATTTTAGCAGTTCCTTCCTTGAAATGATCACCGTTATTTCATTTCCAGGCATGTTTATTATTACTCTGTTTGCTGTAATGCTGCTATATTTGTCAGGAGATAGAAGATACACAACAGCAATGTTGACTCTGCTTTCATTTCAGCAGTTTCCATTTGGGCCTGACCCCATTTGCATTGGGGTGATTTGAAGGTGGCAGCTGTGGGGACTGCAGCAGTGCCATGGCTGCCATGACGTCACTGGCCCTAAGGAAGATTAATCTGCCAGGGACGTGGTTATGCAATTTTCTGAAATGCAGGTTTTTATCTATGGATTTCTCTTATGCTGGAGAGTCTGACCGGGCATTCTCTATGCAGTATAAGAGCCAATGCAAACAAAGTGTCAGTAATTTCATACTATGATATAATGTGTTATATATTATATATTATGTTTCCCACATAAGTAAAAAGTATGCTTTGGTGAATCGAAATTATGAGATATGACATAAAAAGTCAAATTAATTGTAAAATATGCTATGTCATAATCCTCATCTCAAGATTTCAACTTTTTATGTCATATGATATATAAGGTCAGACCTGTAACTTTTGCTTTCATAATAACACTCAGTACGTCATAATTATGACTTGGTATTTTGACTTTTTATCATAATTAGTATCAGAGTTATGATAAATTAACAAAAAAAAATTCAGTACTGTAATATAAAATAAACATTAACTGAACTAACATAAAATATAAAACTTATTTTATTTCTCATGTTTAGTTTGAGTTGAAGTACTAAAATAACTAGAACTAAATAAATGACATCTAAAACTTCATAAAATCACAGAGACATAAAACAGTTATCTGCAATAAAATGAAAATATAAATATTAAATGAAAAATATTTAATTGAAATAATAACAAAAACTATAATACAATTTTGAATGTTTTTTTTTTTTTGGTGAAAATGGACTTCCATAATATATCTGTATATGTTAATTATAGTTATTTAATATATATTATTACACTCTATATTTATTGAATCAATTGCTCAGTTGATTCATTCAAATACATTGGAATGAAACAAGTGACTGTATTCATGCGTGAGTCATTGATTCAATCACTTAATGATTCATTCAAAACTGGGATGCATTTAGTAACAAAACGAGACGTAGTTGATGATTATGCTGTTGAAAATTACGTGGTTAACTTAGTTTGGAACTATTTTCATTTTTGTGTGAATTTTCCTTCAAGGAAATCATTCACTAAAGGAAGAGCCAGTGCTGCAGACAAGCTCTGTTCCAAGACACCCCTTGACCTTACAGCCCGAGGACTCTTCAGTCCAAACTAAAACCCCATGAGGAGGAACAATGGGAGCCACAGATCCCCTGATGTAGCCAGACAGCTGAAGCCTTGTTACATGCAGTAAAAGCCCCTTTATTGCACTGCTGTGAGCATGTGTACTGAAGGAACCCTCTGCTCGTCTAGCAGGGATCATTCATATGCTTTCTCCTATTCAGACAAATCCAATGGATTTTTTCCAGTTACCATTTTTACCCCTAGCACCAGAGTTCTTTGACAAGATCTATTTCTCTAACGTCTCCAGGCAACCCCGAGCTTGTCATGTCTGATGACATTTTATATCCCCTTAAGAGAATGACTGTTACATAACTGAATAATAAACTCTCTGTCTTATAAATTAAGACACTACTGTAAGAACACAATAAAACATTCTTATTTAGTGTTATTTCAGGATGCTTTGATGTTATAACAATATTTAGTACAGATACCAAAATCTTATGAACTTTTAAGAGTGAGAAACACTTCAGAAACATTCCATATGTTGCTGACATAAAAGGCTGTGCATTCAATATATATATATATTTAACTATATACATATAGTTATATGTTGTATGTAACTATACTGTATATACATACATACATATATATATATATATATATATATATATATATAGTTAGATAAATACTTTTATTCAGCAAGGATGCCTTAAATGGATAAAACGTGGATAAAAATACACAGTAAAGCCGTTTTGTCACCACAGGAATACATTTCAATTGAAAATGTATTAAAATAGAAAGCAGTTAAACCATTTTACCAATGCCAAACTTTTAACACTAGGGAGACACTGGATTAGAACATTTGGGAACTGGAGGGATTTATTCACAGACATTTTCAGGAGTAAATGTTACAGAAAGTCAGGTCAGTTTTACATTTTATTTTATGGTGGTTTGAACACAAGACACAAGTAATAAAGTTAGTAATGGTAACATCATGCCTCTCATTCTGTGCACTGCCCATCAGATCTAGTTTACAAATGCCAGACTGAGAATCCTTTAAAGACATAAATAAGATACTGAAAATAGTATTTGTACAGTAAATAGTATTTTTTGTAGAGTCCAGAACCACTATTATCGAGGCCTTCTGGAAATCCTCATAAGCATTATTAATATAATTATTAACATTTATGAAGTAATTTACATGATGGGAATGAGGCTAATATACCGGCTAAGGTGAGAGCACAGAACAATATTGACATGAAATTCTGTCATCCATGAATGGTGTATGAATTTAAGGCATTTCTCAGTTTCCATTCACACAGCAGATTTCCATGGCGGTTCTCACTGTGAGCCTCGTCCCTTGAGAGCAAAGCTACTAGAGGAGGATGTCAAAAAATAACTCCCATTAATATAAAATAGATCAAAAATCCAGTCCGCTGGAAAAGTGAAGGTGAGGGCGCTATACTAAAAGGGGCAGATGGTCCATACAGCTCGTGCAGTAATGAAGGGCTCCCGGTCTCGGTCTGATCAAACCCTAGACACATAAATGATTGATTTTCCTCGGACTCGCTTCCAGTGTATAATACTAAAACAAAACCTCAGTAACAAATTTACACTTGAAAAATCACATGATTACGATTACGATCTTGCGTTTTCCAGGGTTTGTAAAAAAAAAAAAAAAAAACAGATATGATGCTTTACCCTGAACAGGCATATTTGTAGTGGAATATTGCAAAGCATCTGGTATCAAACTCATATTTCTTACACCGAAACAGCACCACAGCATTGCATTCGTCTTGGAACAGGTTACAAAAACCATTTTTACTTGACAAACCCATGCATTACTATTTTCACTGGTTACCGTAGAACATAAACATTTGTTATGGGGGCCACAGTCATAAGATGCAAGGGGTCTACATACATCATCCCTTTTTTATAGCAAGTGCTGGCAGCATTTTAAAGCGACATTTTCATTTGATATACGATAGAAAAAAAGAAACAAAAAATGCAGTGAATACATGATTTTTGTTCAATGACGGAACATGCCAAGAATGTAAATGCTGTTTTTGTCCCCCTGATGTGTCCTGAGTCTCTCATCTCTTCCTGTGTTACAGCGCCTCCCAATGTTGAGTTGTTGCAACAACCATTTTTTCCAACGCGCGCACACACAAGAATTCCAGATTGACAAATAGCAGATCTATATATATATATAAAATTTCAATATCTCCCAACTTGAATGATCAGATGTCAAGATTGCAGTGTAGTCAGCTACATTTCTGCCCTAAATGGAATGATGAAGATCAAGAAAACCAAGGCAAAATCAACGCAACACTTTAAAAGATGCATGCAACAAGTGGTCATATAGTATATTTATATAGATATGTAATTGCTCTTTAGATATGCACAACACATGAGACGAATGATTGCAACAAAAAATAGCATCTTCAAAATTCACAGTCTCATGTATTTCGTTACTATTTATTACATCTCACAGGTCAATGATGTTTGCATAAAAAAAAACAATGGTGAATTTTGAGGAATGCTAAATGTTATGTCAGCTACTATCAGTACTCCAAGTTTCGAGCTTTCATCCTTGTTAGTGGTATCATAAATGAGGAATATCATACATGGTCTTGCTCAGTGTTTTTACCAGATGCTGTCAAGTCGATAAAGTGGAATGTCATGTTATAGACCCTATTAAATGTAGTAATGGACCACAGCAACAGCTCAGAGGAATGTATAGTGAATGCTGGACAGCAAGCTATGGCACCGAGAGAAGGCAATCCAGACGGCACAAACAGTACCAGCCTCATCTGCCACACTGTTCAAGTAATGAGCAAGTACATGTTCTGTTGTTTGTCATAGAAAGAGGACAGATGTAATACGACTTTTTGCTCGTCTTGTGACACCATGTTCGCTGACTGGTGACTTGATTATTGTTGGAGGCAATGATGGGGAGAAAAAGAAACAAACCAAAAAACTAAATTATAATTAAAAAGATGTATTTTTTCCAATATAAAAGGCAAAGAAAAGCATACAAAAAAATTGAAAAATAATTACAGCAGTAGACATGGTGTTGGGAGGAACGTGGTGCCAGACTATTTGGCAGAACAGTGTAAAATTTTGGGACTGTTTAAGGCGTCCTCAACCAGATGTAGTTCCACCCCGTCGACTATCACATCTTTCACGCAGCCGACAAAGCCTGTGCTGTAAGCCTTGGGCAACCGGCGAGTAATGGACAGCTCCTCCAGACCTCCTGAAGACAAGAGGAATGGACAAGATCAGATCAAGCGTACATGATATACTGCACAGCACTTCATGTTCACACAATAAACAGACTGAAACCATTTCAACTGATTCAAGCACAAGTGCATACAATTGATTTAAAAAGCCATCCAATCACTTAAAACATACTCAAGAGGTTGTCAGAAATGCATGCTATCACATTGCATATGAGATGATGATGATCTTTTTTCCCCCCATAAATACATATCTTCTATCATAAGCATGATTTTCATTTCTGAATTATTATTATCATTTAATTTTGATATTTTTGGACTATTCTGATATCAAAAAAGTCTACATGAACGAAATGGTATAATGATGATAATGATTTAATTTGGCGGACATACATTTTATATATATATATATATATATATATATATATATATATATATATATATATATATATATATATATATATACACACACACACACACACGCACGCGCGCAAACACACACACACACACACACACACACACATATATATATATATATATATATATATATATATATAATATTTATTTCTTGTGAATTAATAATTTATGATAATTATAAGTAATTCTTTGCAGCTTTTTTTAAAGGTGGGTATAATGCAATGTACACATGGTGTAAAGAAAATATATATAAACATTATTTATAATACTTAAAACTTCATGAAACATACAGTAAATACAAATAAATGCCTTTTTTCAGCAAGAGATCACAAAACTGTACAATTACACCAATTTCTGAAAACCATGACCATGGCCACTCGTACTGTCCTGTATGTTAATGACCCATAGTATAAATGCACATCTTTGTGTAACCTGAGATATTACCAGCCACGCAGGCGAGCTACGGCACTATATATTATTAAAGGCCGATGAACAGTCTGTGGCTTATGGAAAACCTGTGTAGAAGACTGTTAAAAACTTAATCACGCCTGAGACTCTGAAGGTGTAACGTTGGGGTGTCAGAATAAAGAAAGATAGAGACACAACACTCAGGAACAGGTGAGAAGATCAAACAGTGTTTTTGGGAGGCCAGGCTCTGGGGATGTTCCCTGACAGCCTTCCGAATGAGAGTTACGCCCGCCTCCCTCTGGGATCTGACACTGTTGAAAACCCAGCTCCGTCTCTTGCTCTTTGAGCACGGCGAAAAATGTCTCCCCTGTTGCAGTTCACTCACGTTTCTCTCTTCCTTTCGCCTCCCCGCATGTTTCCCCTTTAATCGGATTGTATGCTTAGCGACGGGAGGACTGACAGGGCTAATTTCAAGTGAATTACATCTGAATAAGCAAATAAATAATGACATTTGAAAGAAGGGATTTTCGGAGGGAGCTCTTGATGTTCGGGCTGTGTGAGGATAATGTATTCTAGCCACCGGGCATCCACAGCACCTGTTATACTGGCTGGCCTGTGCTGAAATACTTTTCGCAACCTTATAAGAAGATTTTGCACCCTTAAAATGGAATAAATCATTCTTTTTAATCTTTATAGGTTTGTCAAAAGAGAAAGAGAAAGCAAACACTTTTTGAAACACCCTACAGTAAAGGCTCATCCTGGAATTATTGATTAACCATAATAAGGCAATATTGTGTTTTAACATGGATGTTTTTGAGAGATGCTCTGGGGTCACTGGGGCAAGCTCTTCAAAAGCACTCGCTGTGGGGGAAGATCCAATTAGACATTACAAGCTAAGTAGGGACTGTTGATATTGGGTGGGTCGGAGTAGGTGTACGTAGTCAGTTTGTAAATTAGCTATGATTGTGCAAAGACTTACCCAACCAGAGAGTGCCGTCTGTGTCCAGCTGTGTGGCAGCCAAGGGTGATGACCCAGTGACAGCTGCCTCATTACCAACCTGCAGTGAGCCGTCTCGGAGCGCTCTGTGGAGAGCAGAGAAGTACAGCAAGATAGTGAGTCACAGCTCTGCATTAACATTGAAAATGGGATGTTTCTACACATTTCTGGAAGATTGGCCTGCGGTTAATATGTAATAAATTTGTGGCAAATGAAATTGTAGTAATGTGGAAAAAAAAAGATTGCAGCATTTCACTTGCAGTCATAAACCTGCAGCACGCTTTGAATAACATGCCACCAATGGGAAATGTCTACAGCAAATTTGTGGTAAACATAATTGTCTGGCACGCCAGAGGCAAATATGAATGACTGCCACTGCTGGTAAACATTTCTATGGCAAAACTGTGATAAATATAAATGTTCATCATTGCTAGCAAACAGTTCTATGGCAAACCCTGTCATATATATACTGTAAAGAAGGGCTGAATCATAAAGGATGGCCAGAGTTTTGGGAAAGTTGACAAAACTTCAAAAAAGTAATTAATTGTATGCCTTGCATAAATGTGTCAGCTAAGTAAAATTATTGTTTATAAATTAGGCTTTGTTGAAATTTACTGCTTTCAACATTGACATTTAGAAGAAATCAAATCAGTATATTAAAATTATTTCTGAAGGATCATATGAAAATTCAGCTTTGCCATCACAAGAATTAGATTTTAAAATATATTAAAACAGAAAATTATTAAGCTGTAAATTGAATAGTATTTCACAATTTTACTGTATTTTTGATCAAATAGATGCAGCCCTAGTGAGAATAAAAAAACTTTCAAAAACATTAAATAAATTCCCACCAACACCAACTTTTCTGAATGGTACTCTAGATTTTTTAAAATAGTTTTATAATATATATATATATATATATATATATATATATATATATATATATATATATATATATATATATATATGTAAATCACAAACATGATCAATTTTAGAATATATATATATATAGATATATAGATATATATATATATTTTTTTTATTATTAATTTATTAATCTAAAATGTATAATTGCTATTGAGGTCCAATAAAGCTGTTGGCAGGTCAAGTAGAGATCTGAAATACTAGCTTGAAAGGACAAGCACAAGGTAAAAATCCTTTCTCTTGAGCCCTGTAAATGTCTGCAACTACTCTATGTCAAACCTGCGGCGATGATGGAATAACTCTCAGAGTTTTACCTGCTGGCCTTAATTCGTATCCAGCGGTTGGTGTTGACCCGTACAGAGGAGCGCAGCACCACAGGCTTAGAGCCAAGATCATAGGTCATCTGCACATGGCCGTCCACAATGGCGAGGGCGATGTAATCGGATCGCTCCAATCCCTTGCCGCTCCACAAAATCAGCCCGTGAGTAGCCTCAGTCCTGATGCTCAGTTCAAATTTATTCACCAGCAGGGCCTTCTCACTAGATCAAAGAGAGACAGGAAATGCTATCACAAAACCATTGCCATTTCAGAGACGCCGTGTAAACCGCAGGACGTGCTTGAAGCCCTGACTTACCTGCTACTTTAACAACAACAGTGATGGAATTATGGGTGAAAACATAACTTCGATACAGTCAAAAACCCAGTGAGGGTTTGATAAACTAATGAGCAGACTGAAACTAGGTAAACTAGGCCACGCTGATGGGGGAAGGGCGTATGTGTGACACACTTTAGGCTATCTCCATGTTAACACTTCCTATTTTGCCTTCAAGGTCTAGATTTTCTCTTCCTGTGCAGGGAGCGCTAAGGAAGAATGCCCATATCAGCTGCCATCAAATGTGTGTTTTGATCTGGTTCCCTGGATGCAGCACTCCCTTGTAAGGCATAAAGAAGGTGACATCTGCCCGTCCTCAGGGAGGACAGAGTCACTCGGAGTGAGCTATTGTTCAGGTCATCGGGGAGCTGACTGAAACCAACACATCTCGTGTTCTGCCCCCTTTGCAAGTACACACAGATACACCACAGAAGAAAAAAACGGCTATTTTTACAACAATTTCTTTGTTCTCAGTGGTATACCTGCAGTTGTGGCATCAAGAGAGCCATTTGTGAGACAGAATAGTGAGAGTGTGGGGGCTTGTTTTCTAAATCAAGTAACGTGTAAACAGGAGTAAGACAAGTGACAACACCACAAAAAAAGACACAGACAAGACAAAGACAAAACGGAGAGGAACAAGACAACGGACACACAGAAGAAAAGAAAGCAGATGGCGTCTGCGCTCGCATCTTCACGCCACGTCGCGGCAAAAAGAAACACTTTCTCCACCGTGTGCAAACTGCAATGTTTATTTGTGAGATTGTTTGTATTTGTGTTTCCGATCAAAGTGAAAACTTGGTGAAAAAATAAGCCGCAGGTGCATTTTGTTTTATTCAGTAATTTAACCTAGAAAGAGTCCAGTCCAACAATACGTGTTGTCTTGTGGAACGATTCATCTGAAGACAGACGCTTTGCCTGAGTGACAAGTCAAATTTCAAATCACAATATTAGCAGCCATACTTACGACTTTGGAATTGGAAATAACATATCTTAATTAGTTTGATTAAAGAATTTCATTATGCTAATGCTGTTGATGAGCCTGTGACGGTGTAAAGCTGAAAAATTATTTGCTGTAATTGAATTCTTTCCCGATGAGACACGTGTAATGTGCTGACTGGACTCTTTCCACAGACCTTCCCTTCGCGCGGCCCTAGGCCAGAGCTATGGCATCAGGGCAGCTAACTGTGATTATACACCACTCTGCTGAGCTCATTATTGCTCACGTCCCATTAGGATCTCAAGCATCTAGAACATTCTAAAGAGAAGTAGGGCTTAACCCATTAAAGCTGGATTCCATTTACAAAGAAACAGATCTCTTTTGAGTATTTTGCTTGAGAGCAGCAGCTTGTGTTATAGGGTGGTGCATCATTTCTTCATAATTTAAGTGATTAGCGTGGTTTATGCTGTTCACCTATAGGTGGCAGTGGATCACATGGGAATAGTCATTAAATACTGTACCTGTTTCTAATATCTTAGCAGGTCCACAAAGAATCTGCAGTCACAGAACTCAAGCTAGATGCTTTTTTTGTATTAGCACATGTATTCTGCTTAATATGTTACAATACTGCTCCATCATTTTGGGTAGTTGATTATTTCCATTATTATTAAGTCTCTTAAGTTATTATTGCAATTTGAAATAACCCTCTAATATTCTAACATTATAAAACGTTATTTAATCCTAAACTGAATTTTCAGCAGCCATTAGTGGCCAGTCTTCAGTGTCACATGATCATTCATAAATTATGTGGAAACTACTCCTTTTTAGGATTTTAGGTTTTTAATTATGTACATTTACTGCAACTTACAACTCAAAATGATAGAGCATGTCATATATTAAAAGTAATCATGCAGAATTATCCATGTTTTGCCCCAAAATCGGCATAGAAAATGGAAAAAACCCACATATTCTATCAAGGCTTGTGTATTACAAATGATGTCAGAGTGCAAGCTGCGAAGTGCTACCTGACAAAAGCCCTGGCCTTTGGCCTCTGCAGGGTGGCTGAGTGTGGGAGGACGGCGTGCCATTGGAAACAGTTCAGGCAGAGGGGACTCACCTCTGGTCAGATGGGTTTTCCAGTGACTCAGGGCTTAGAGGAGCAAGGGAAGAAATGATAGGCATGCAATAAGCGCAAAAGGGCAAAGGGGAAGAACAAGGATCGCATAACATACAGACAAGAAGACCTGCGGCAAGAAGATGGAGTGACCTCACTAAATTATTCTAGTCTTTCAGTTGTTATGCCAGCCTAGGCAAAGAAATAACACTGGAAGACTGTATCTGTGGTACCAGTGGTATACTGACATGCTGTTTTATTGATCTTCGCTGTCACATGGTTGAGTTACTGCAATTTATCAACAATTCCATCATTCTCCACCAGTCAAGAGAGCAAGAAAGTGAGAAAAAGAGCAACTAAGTGAGCATTTGTTTGAAAGACATTCCAAAACCCAGTGAGCTGCCTATGGATCCAGCATTTTAAGGCTTTTTAGGTCCACTTAATTACTTGGTTTGCTACCCTCGTGAAAGTTAACCATGGTTTTACTACAAATAAAACCAAAAAACTCAAGATGATGGATTAGACTATTTATATTCAGTATTGAAAACTATCAGAAATACTTGTGTTAAAAATAAATCTGAGTTTGTTGTGTTTTATGTTGTTATGCTAGTAGTGTGTTGTTAGCTTAGCAACATGCTAATGTCAAATTCTACTAACATCAAATGCAAGTAAAGATTCATTTTATATAATGTGATTTTCTGCTTATGTAAAGCATTACAAATTGGTCATTTAAAGGGTTCAATGAGAGTAATTATGCTTCCTAAGAAGGCAGCAAGATAACTCACTAAGTTTGGAACAAGCTAAATAAAAGATACTTATTTTTGTCAAAAGACCAATTATATAAATAAAAATGCATTAAGGAACAGGACACTTAAATGTTTAAAATGGGTAAATTGATCCAAGGCTGCTGAGCTAAAGAGAGAAAATAAAGACAGATGAAGAGCACAGTAAATACTAACAGAAATATTACTTTATTCCCACTGATACGGTGCCACTATGCCGGCGTCCTCTGAGGAATTCATTAACTTTAAGGGCTCTGTTCAAAACCAGATCAAACTAAATTGATGACACTCATTTTGAAGGTCCGGTCAGCTTTCTTGGTTGAGATTAATTTTAATCTGGCACTTCATTTGTACAGGAAGTGACACATATTAAACCCCAAGAAGAGTGAAAGTCAATGAAGAGGGCCTTGTCCCTAACTGTTATTGATGTCAGCGGTGGCTCGCTCTCTCTACTGGACAGAGCCTCTTTAATTGCGTCCAGTTTTCTGAGAGACAAATCCTTGATTAATGTGCCACTTTCGCTTTCATCCTTGGGCACAATTATTAGAAATCACTGGGAGCGATTTGACAAACAAAGTGACGTGGCTTAAAAGCCGGGCAGGAACTTTTCATGAGCATAATACATAACATAATTCCATTTAATCAAGCTGCCAGCTTTTTAAGGGCTCAGTGCAGCCACTTAGACACTTAATTACATTCAGAAGGAAACAAATAATTTAAAATAAGAATCACTAAAAGGAACACTATAACAGATTGAACATTTCCCTAATGGGCCGGCAAAATGCCATTTAAACCCAGCTGTAAATACCAACTAAATATTGATGTATATCAAGCTTTAAAAAGTCAAATTATACTTGCAGTTAAAAGGGCTTTCATTCTTTTTTCACACAAGAATACACGTAGACATATTTCCAAAATCAGTTTAGGTATTTCCATGCATGATTCATGTGGGAATCTATCAGAGTATCACAATGCTCATCATCATTCTTGCCAAGCATGCATTCCTGAAACTGATGAAAATGCAACCTTTCCTGGAAAAAAATATATATTTATGTATAATAGACGAGCCCTGTATTTTTCCTGATTCTGATGTAAATGGGAATACAAGGAAAAAACAAATGTCTTATGTTGGGTTAAGTCAATGGTTTTCTTAAAAAAGGTTAGTTTCGCTTAATCAAATCCATCCCAGAATGTATCCGGGTTACTTACTCTGGGATCTCATTGGTCAGTTGGCTTGAGAGCAGAAAGAAGACAACAGAGTACACTCACATGAGACAGACAGACAAGAGCAAATACAACAAAAGCTGTGTATAGAGACAGACAGATTGACACAAACACACAAAACACATATCAGAGATGAGTGCCTCACTGTATGTCTCAAATTGAGATTCACCCCTTTTCAGAATGCTAGTTTGTGAAATAAGTGCTACGAGGTGCATTTCTCAGCTGTACAAACATTTTTCTAATGCGGACTCTCATGTGAATCAGTTCATCTAGTTCAAAAAAAGATTCCCTGTAGCACTGGAAGGACTGGGATTTCAAATGGATGCCTCATGTAAATGAATCTGTTCAAAAAAACAATTTAGAGTTAATCTAGTCAAATAGTTCTGCAGTTCATCATGTTTTAGAATAGATATTGCAATAGAATATATAAAACTTGTGATGGGCTGAAAAATGGATTCTTTCTCCTAGAAACCAAGAACATGTTAACGTAATTGGTGCTTGCTGGACCGCTGACACATCAGACCAACCAAAGGAAGAGAAATCATCTGATAAGTGAAGAAGGAAGCAATTATCAAGACATGACCAACCATGGTGCTTTAGGATATGTGTGATAGTTGAGATGTGTGGTTTTGAGATCCCGGTAATGGTGGAGGAAGATTCATTGCAGCGCATAAGTGTGGTAACGTCGTAGTGGAGTCATGAGACTCCTTCGGGTGCTACACTAATTAGAACCAGGCAGGGTTCATGGAAAACCAAAGAGACAGGCCAGTAGAAGTGGTAATTGATGAGATCAAAGCATTAGCTAAAACGAAGAAGCACGTTGGACCTTAAATTGGGCCAGAGTAATCTAGCTTGTCATCACCCCTCATTGACTGCTAATATAGAGATGGCATGCTCAGGGTGGATCATGATCATCGGGGAGGCTATTGACATTACCTCTTGGTGACTCCGTTGTGATATTCAATGAATGTATGACCATCGAATGCAATGGCCTCGGCGTCCCCAGCGGATTTCTCGATTATTGCTGGAAGGGAGGAGAGAAGATGGAATGAAATTACACCAATTGATGTGAGACACAGCACTATTTAATTAAAACAAAGAAGGAAAGCCTGATATATCACAGGTTTAATGCTTGTGTGGCTTAATTAAGGTTAAAAATACAACAGTAGGGCCCAGCAAGGTTAATGAGGTGATCACAAGTTCTTGGGTTTCTTGCAACAGTGCCAATGTGTGTTTGTGATGAGCATACAAATGGAACAAAGGATGATGGCTGGAATTATTTGTGAAAGTTTGGAGGTGTGGATTTAGCTAAATCTACATATGGTGCATATGATTGGCTAAAGCTGCCATGAGCGTTTCCTTTTAAGTGAGTCGTTTGTTGATGTATGCAAAGATGTATGCAAATCTTGCCTTAAAGGAGTGTGAGGGAGTTGGAGGAGAGGCCGTACTGGGTAATACAATTCTGCATTAAAAAAGTGATGAAATAAGGCACAAACCGTCCTGGCAGTGCTGTCCAGTGAATCCGTGGCGACAGACGCACTCGTAGTTGTCCAACAGAGGGTTGCAGCGGCCTCCGTTCTCACAAACATCTTTGGAGCAGGGGTGGTAGGGATACATGGACACATCACTGGATTGAATGGCGTTATCAGATTTCAGGATTGGAATTCCCATCAGAGTAATCTATTGAGTCAAAAATGTTCATGTTTAATGCATGTTTTTAGACGTATTCCTATTTTAAAGTAGAAAGCATGAAAAATGGGTTCTCTTTGTGATTTTGTACCCAAATATAGTAACTTGTGCTTCTTCTGAAACAACTTTGCTTTTCCTTTGATGTCATTAAGGCCTAACAGGCTATTGGACAATGTTACCCAAACATACAGCAAATCACATTTGGCTCTGGCTTTATTCTAGTAAGTAACATCCATTTTTTACTATCCTTTTTATTCCCAATGGGTAAATTCAAATTTATTCTCTCTGAAAATCCTGTTTCTCTCTAAAAAATATATCAGTTGATTGAAGTAAAATGGTATGTTAATGAGAATTTGTGACTTTAATGCATCTATAATAGCTCTTACCTTCTGAATGGCCCCTTTGAAGCCATCTTTGATCGCAGCAGATCTGGCTAATTTGCGGAAATCAGGGGCTCCGCCCACAAAAAGCGACTCCTTCAGATTAAGATCTGTGTGCTGATTCTGGAGAGCACAAAATTGAGCGTGAGAAATCACACAAACTGTTCCTTATCCTCTACTCGCACTTCAGACTTAATAAAAGTCACATCCTTTAATGCAAACAAAATGGCTATACATTTTTATGGGTCATCTAGGAGAGCAACTGCAGTAAAAGCAATCAGTATAAGAGTAGATGTTTACTGTACATCAGCAGGCTTATTGATTCAACTTTTACACCTAATCCTTATCCACATCAATGTGAGTGTTGTATTAAAAAACCATAATTGATTCAAGCTCAGTTCCCTGAATGGTAAATGACTCTAACGTATAAGACAGGAGGAAAAGAGTAAGAAAAAAGTGAGAGAGAAAACTGCAGAGATTGAAATGAGGACGATTGATATGGATGGTTTTTAAATGAAATAATGTAATGGATGCCTGATTGTTCCTCGGACCTTTAAAATCTTGAGCTGTAAACTCTAATTGGTGTATCGCTCACAACGCAGATGACCATGAAATGAGCGTTTCTCCAACCTGTGTGAAAATCGCTTTGGTTACAGCGGGATTTTTCTGGTTGAGGCTCTACTTAAAAATCTTTGTTTTATGTAGGCCAATAATTGCCTTGGGGGAAAGGCAAGTTAATTGCCGGGGAAAAAAAAGATGGGACATCAACAGTAATGCTAATTTCTGACGTGTGGTCCAGCTCTCATTCCAGCGTTATAAAAAGAAGAATAGCTAAGTATGGATACAGGCGAGGGCTTGAAAAGCTCTGGCTACCGACCCGGAGGCCAATCCAAGCATGTGGTTGGGCCAAGACAGCATAGCCAGGAATGTTTTCACCCAGCTGCTGTTTCATGTGGTCAGAGACGTGTGCAATGAGAAGTCTTGACACAAAGCTGCAATGCACTGACAGCCACAAGCTGGGAGAGACATTTTCACTCTCCCGATCCCTGCCAACACGAGCTGAGACTGAGGCTAAGACTGAGCAGGTGAAGTGAATAGCTAACTGCCGGTGTTATTTAGGAAGCTTCCCCAAAGGGCCCTTGAAGCATCATGCCCACTCAAACTGGCACGTGCCCCCTCCGATTTCTGAGCCAAGAATCTGAAATGCAATTTCCAAGAAAAATGAGTATCCTCGATAATTAAGTTGTACGATTGTTGTAGGTAAAAAAAAAAAAAAAAAGTGTTTGTTTAAAACACATTGGCAGAAAAGCAGACAGTTGCACAAATAATTTGCTTTAAACTAAAAAAAGAAATCATCAAATGAAAATCATCACTAGCTGTCATATAATCACCAATAATATTATACATTAATAAAAAAATTATAAAATGTATCTTTATTAATGATATACTATGGTCACAAAAAAGGTTAGGGTCCGAAATGTTTTTTTAAAGAATGAATTCAATTGATCAAAAGTGACAGTAAAGACACTTTTCATTTATAAAAATATTTTTTTTACTAGTGGGAGCAAGACACTATTATTAATTTATGTAAGTGAGGATAGCAAAATAAAGTAAAGTGACATATTATAACCAAAAATTCTTCATACAATCACTAGCAATAAACTGATAAAAATTTGGGACCAAAATTATTCAGACTCTTTGACCTGACCATGTTTTGCTTAAGTGTTTTTTCTTTAATTGCTAATGCGACCTTTTTACACCAGACTGAACAAAATGAAGCATTGCTTGGTAACTGGTTGACCTAAATTGGTATTATCTAATTGTTTACTTCAATTTAACAGCTGACAGTTATTCAACTTAATCCATTACATGCCCTTCTATCAAAGTTATCTGACATTATCAAGATTTAGTTTTTTAACCCTCGAGTACTTGTCATATTTTATTACCATTTTCTAAACTATAGCGAATAAACTGTGATAATGTGAGAAATGTTGATGTTTGAATGCATTTTACTTTGAATGTATATGTAGGAAAAAGCTATAATACTATATTCAAATAGAAATAGAATAGAGTTATTTTAAATTGCTATCATAATTTACAATATTACTGTTTTTACTGTATTTTTGATCAAATAAATGCAGCATTGGGGAACATAAGAGACTTTTAACCCTAACTCGAAAGTTAAAAAAGTTTTGGGTTCAAAAGTTACACATCTGATCATCTAAGTCACTTGGATTCTAAAAAGAAACTCTCTCACTAGACTATCATGTCTCGCACTTATTTATAGAATGTCTTTCTCTTTGGTCATGTCTTGTGTTGCCTAGAGCAGCAAGTGATCCAGGACTGTCATTGGTACCACCTCAAACAAACAAACAAAAAAAATATCTTTTTGACACCCATGAAGGGTCCAACTCCTAGCTCTGTACCACGCGCTATTCCTCTCGCATCTCTTTCTTCTCTTGATAACACTCCCTTTCTCTCCCACGCCAGCAGCATTTCTTTCACAGTCTACATCCACAGTGAGGCGGTTTAATGGCCCTCCCACGCGAGACTAATGAAGACATTTCATTGTTGTTGGAAGGGTGATGAAACAATGGTGGTCAAATGATAACTCTCTCCCTCGTCGCCCCCATACCAGCTGGTCTGAGTTGAAAGCCAAATCTCTCTCTGCCTCGTTCCTTTCAGCATATGGAATGGTTTGAAGAGGAGGGGAAAAAAGCCTCCCCTTCGTTTCATTTGATCCTCTACCAGATCTCGACTAATGGACAATGAAGCTGAAATGGACAGTTGCTTTTGGTGGGAATGAGGATGTTGATTCGAGAAAGCGATTTCAGACTTCAGTCATTACCTTGCGTGATTTCTTATTTCCAGACAGCACACAAAAAGAGCACAGGGGAAGGAAGAAAAAAAATGTTACCAGTGTAGAAAACACAGAGAATGTCAGTACATGCAGAACAGAACCCATGCAGTAAACGGTAAGCCTGAGGAATAAAATATTCACACGCGTAGCTCAAGCAAGTCACTTAGCATGCAGGTCACACGTAAATAAATATATATGTTTGCGTACAGTGCCTCAGAAACAAATGTTCAGAGTAAATCAGAAATGGCATTAAAGTTGCGCTATGTTTTACACTACTGCACCCGCATTATTTATATTTGCTTTGTGATACTGCGGTGTAGTTAGAGTCTGTTCAGTGGAACGACCGAGGCCATCGAGGCAATGGGAAAGTATTTCTCTTGGGGTTTTGCTGCAGACAGCCCTTTTGGAACAAGACCCTTCTGGTTTCTTCACATTTTTTTCCGCTCTCATCCTCTCACGCTTTCGCTTTAATAAGATTTTCTTGCCTCTACTGCTGAAATGAAACACAATTATCATACGTAGGAAGGTTTAATGACGAAAAAAGGCACACTTAAGTGCCTACGCGTAAGACTACATGAAGCTAATCACAAATTACACTATTTAGAATAACTGAAGGATGAGAGAGTTTCCAGATTATTACATGGCCTCATTGTTCTGCTGTCGTACTTCGGCTTTGACACGAAGCTGCTGGGATTGATCTGAGTGGGTGCGAATCCATAGCACAACAGATAGAGAGTCATTTCCACATGGCAATTAAAAGCAAATGGAGGGCACAGACAAAAGACCACAAGTACGGGATGTAAAAAAGGGAAGTTTCGAAAGCTTCCCACACATGCACCCCAGACCCTGCGTGAAAAGCAGCCAACTAAACTTCAAAGAATGCACCAAACAAAGCATGACTTTCCGGACAATATCTATTAGCGTCATGGTAATATCATGGTTTCTTTGAAATATACCATCATAATACCATAGCATTATCTGAAATGTCAGTACATGAATATGGTAATCATGCAATACCATGTTGTACAGTGGGGTCTAAAAGTCTTAAAATGCTTGTATCTTACACTCTTAATTTAATATATTTTAACACAGTTGACATACTCAGCATAGCAGTTTGACAAAAAAGTTTATTTGAAAAAAGTTTAGAACTTGGTTATTGTTTGCCTTTCTTTTGTATGACCTGAATGAAACTTTTCGATTTACTAATTCATTCCCTTGATTTGTTAAATCGTGCGCACGATTTAGCAAATCAAGGTAATGCAATAGTAACTCGTGCACACAATTTATTTATTTTTTCTTGCATGTCATGTGCGGGGCTCTGTAATTTTCAGTCCAAAAACTATTTTTGCTTTTGGACTCCACTGTATATATCGAACTACCATCACAGTACTTTCTGGAAAGGGACGGAACAGCTAGTTTGACTTGTTCTTGTTAAGAACAGTTATGTTTTTGGCCTTTACGGGGCAGTATTAGAAGCATAAGAGGGTTTTTATACCGGCGCTTCTCCTCTGACGGGGTCTTTGCCATTAATGCTGATCTCTCCTTTTCTGCTGGCCCTCTCCAGATTCACTGTGCTCCATTCGTTCAGCTTGATTTTTTCTTTACTCCTGTTGCACACACACAAAACGATGGGGAAATGTTTATTTGCCCCTTTTAATAGCAATATGAAAATAAACCCAAAAGCTACAGTTAGATAAATTGAAACAGAACACAACACAGTCGAGTAATTTTAATTGAATTCCATTTGAATATAACTATAGAGAGTGATGTTTACCTAATGACAGCTGGTCCTTTGCCCAGGTCATATCTAAACTCCAAGATACCATCATTCAGGGAGAGAGAGATGAAATCTCCTTTGCCATCAGTCTTTTGACCGTTGTAGAAGATCATGCCTTTGGAGTCATTGGCCAACAGAACCACACTCATGCTGAACTTTTGCCTATTAACAAATGAGGATAACTCGATTTGACACATAAAAGAGGTTTTCTTCCTTGAGACGGTCAAAAAATATTGTGAGAAACAGTGTTCGCATTCAGTCAGCAAATATGCATCAAAATTGGTGAAAATGGATGGACTAATTACTGAGTTAACAGCTCAACCAACTGAACATAACTTCTGAATCAAATTCAACATGTCCGAATCTAAATGAACTTGAAATGACTTGAACCATGAAATAATATGAGTGAGATGGAGCATAATTAAACCAGTGGTGTTTACCAAGTATTTTTTAGAGTAATGGTCTAAGAAGAAAGCATTATTAATAAGATATTTAGTCTGAAAAAAGAAGGTATTATTAATAAGATGTTTAGTAACTTAAAATATTATCAACAACAATAATTAGTAACAGTAACAAATAAACAATATATATTAAATTATTCATTGTATGATGATGATGATGGTTATAATTATTATATTATTCATATACAACACAATTGAATATAACTAACATAAATGAATAAAAAACACAAACGGAGAGGACTTTGTCCTTGTCTCAATTCAGAAGAACACTACTAATATAACACTACCATGTGCATCATAATAATAAATGCAAAAAATAAACAATAGTCAGTATGTAATGCAATACCTCAGATCCTGGCCGTAGAGATGAAGGCCCTTGAGCTCCAGGAAAGAATCTCCAGTAAAGTAAGGAATGTAGGCGCCTCCCTGGTTTGAAACTGAGAAATATGAAAAAGTCCATTATGCTTTGCAGATAACTTAATGTGTTTGTGATGTTCCTGCAATTATGAGACCAGACAGTGACAGCGTATAGCTTACCCGATCACACATACACTCACACCCATCAACACATAGCACTGCCTACAGCCCAGCATGCATCCTGCAGTAATTACATAGGATGAGCGCATGCTCAGTCTGGAAGGGTAGACTGAGATTAAAAAGCTAATTAGCTATTGTTTAACACAGCAGCAGCTTCGCTATTGTACAACAAGACACAACACTTGCAGACACCCCAAGGAAGTGAGGAGTCAAAATGGAAAGTGACAAAGGTGAAGCCGTTGTTTCTGTACTGCAAACAGCTTAAGACTTGGCAACATCCAATAGTACAGGACAACTGAACAGTCCTTATTTGTTTTTACCTGTTTATTTAGAAGTATTCCATAAAACTACAACAATTTATAGTATTTATTTAGAAATATTCAACTAAAATACAATTTTTTTATATAAAATAATCCACTTTCACAAATCTAGTAGAAAAGAAATTGTAAACTATTGACCCTTTTGTAATACACAAACATATTGTAAATTAGCGTTAGAATTAAGCATTTGTTTAGTAAACTATGACACTTTTTTCTTATATATTATGAGAACATATTTATTACTCTGAAATACACCACACTGATTTTTCAAACACTATTCACTGATTACAAAAATCTTCATTTCCAAATGGCAGCTAATGAATGAATCACACATTACTTGCAGTGCTTCAGAGACAATAGCGTATTGTATCTCCTGAGTCAAGTGTTTCCTGACTAGACTGTTACGTAATGTAAATTTGCTTCTTTCAGCATGCTGCATGTACAGTATTTATCTTCTGTCCTCATCCAGAAGGGAACACTCTCCTGTTTCTGACTTACTCATTTCAGAAGAGCCAAACGGGGCTGGACAGTGTCTTATCTGAGAGAGCCACTCTGCCTGGACACTTTGCCAGACTGACTCCCCATTAATCATGATGTGCAGCTGACTGATAGAATTACTCATCTCATTGATTCAAGAAATAAAATAAAAAACACTCTGTCTGATGGATGTGCTCAACTCATTGATTCTGTTTCACCTCAATTTATTTTAATCACTCGCTAATGGAGACTTTCTTAGACAAAAAATTGACTCTATGGTGCCTCTCGTTTGACAGTTCTGGGTTGAACAGGTGCTTGCATGTGTGTGCAATGACATGCTACAATCCTGGGGTACCTTGTGAATGACAAAAACTGGCCCGCCCACTAATAGTGACATCATATTGTTAATAAAAATACTGAAATAGTATCGCTGATCCAGACAGTCCTGATAGTCCTGAAAATTAAGTTAAAAATCAATCAAAAAAAACTTAATGGTGACAGAAATGAGTTGGAAAACATATAATGTGCGACAATCAGGTTCCAAAAGTTAAAGTCCTTTTCATTTTATTCATAGGGAATTTTTAACAATACTTTATAAACATTTAAAGTCAGTCGACTGCACATGCTTTTGTTGAATAAGCCTGAAGTATTTCAACTTATTTTGTATTGTTTAACACCGGGAATCCTTATGAGAGACTACATTACCCATAATTCTGTAAGAAATCTCCACCAGTCCTTCTTTTTCTCATTAAAGGAACAGTTCACCCCAAAACACCCATTTAATGTAGACATTTTTAAAATCCCTTTGAAGTATTTTTTCAGAACCAATGGAGCTGAAAAAAGTGGGCAGTCACTATTGCACTATATAGGCAAATATAACCTTAATTTAACTGGATCATGGCCTAGTGCATAGGGCGGGACTCCCTCTGCACCACAGGTGGTGTCCAATACGCCTGCGCACATGTGTGTTCCTAAACCTTTCATTTGGTTTCCCCTTTTCTAATGCTTGCAGTCTAAACATCTGTAGGAATTTTAATGAGGTGAGAGAGGGAAACGCAACAGAGTGAGAGTGCTAATGAAAGCTTCGAAATGGCAAAAGAACGAAGCATCTCTACCCTGGTTAGGGTCCAGCTCCCATAGGAGAGTAATCGACCCCCCCTCAACCCACCATCTGTTTGATCTTCCAGTTCAGGATGGCAGCTCAGACATAGTGTAATAAGGAAAACAATTTTAAATCACCTCCCAGATGCTGACTCTCCATTATATTAGCTGGTAGAACCTATTTTACAGTACTGGAGATGCCAACTGGAGAATCTCACTTTTACCACCCCACCATAACCTCAGCCCTTTTTTCCCCCTTGATGATTCTACCTCCAATATCCAAGTCAGACCAATCGATCCTGACAAAAATCAATACTGAAATTACAACTGAGATGTAGCAGTTATTTCAGTCCTTAGGAGAGTCGATACGCTCATTTACTGTATTTTTACTATGATGTAGTACTGTACCTTTTTCACAGTGCTTGCCTTCACGTCCCATTGGACATTCACATTTGTAACCTCCCTCTGGAAGGACCTGGCATCGTGATAACGGGTGGCATTTACTGGGCTCGCAAGGGTTGTAGGCGTCAGCACAGGTTGGACCTGTTAAAAGAAATTTATATTTTTGTTAAACAAAAGATGATAAGAAGCCAATTGGAGAGAAATCAAACAACTTCAATGTCAATCCTCATTCAAACTGGCTAGTTAAGTCACAGTGTAAGAAGGAAGAGATGAACTGAAATGAATAAGAGAAATGAATACGGTGGCAATCAGTACTGCCTTACAAATCAAAAAGAGGCAATCACCTTTTTGATGGAGTTTGTTTACTAGCCATTAGCTGAAAGATAGCATTACTGCGATAAATATCAGTTTTTAAGCATGATTTGAGCTAAAGAAGCTAAATTGATGATACCACTGTTTTCGCATTTTATTGCTAATATGAAATGTTATTAAAACATGACTTTGACAAACAGTTTGAATTTGATCTGCCTAGAAGTGTTACAAAGATTGCCTTTGAGTGAACTGATTTGAATTTCCACTTAAACATGCTCTAAAAATAAAGTTTCCAAAAGTGGGCTTCCGCATTGATGCAATAGAAGAACAATTTCAGGTTCCCAAAAGAACCTTAGTGTGAAACATGTTTTTAATAAGAATTTTTTTCCACTATTAAGAAATTTTAGTTCAGTGGAAAGATTGCATGAATGTTAAATGTTCTTCCTGGAACCATAGATTGCAATAAATATGTTTTGTTTTTAAGAGTGTAGAGGCTTTCTAATAGGAATCTATTTTGAATTATTTAATTACTTAATTATTTACTTAATTTAAATTAAGCTGCCATGCCACAGGGTGTGCTTGTGTGCCCTCCTGGTTTGAGACTGAAACTCCTTCAGGTCGGTGCTTATAGCCTCATCAGAACACTCCCATCATCACAAAGAACATAGTAGGAGATCACGCCATGGGCGGCAGCTGCTGCTTGCTGTAATGAAAGCCCCCGTCGCGTTCTAAGACGCTCTGCTAGGTGGCTCTCTCTTTTACTCTCAGTATAAGGCCGCTCTATCATGGAGACAGTGCGGCAACCCTCCAACTTACAATCCTGCTCTTTAAACATTAAAGGTTATCCCACATATTTATCCCTCTAGCCAATTTCTTTGTGTACACTTCTACTTCCAAGGGTCTTCATTTTCCTACACACCTCATTGCAGCCATTCTGCAGCACTGAAATAAAGTGGAAGATATTGAACTGTATAATTATAAAGGTTGTTCAATAAAGGCGTGTGAGCAGAACAACAGAGCAATTTACTCTGGGCAATATTTCAAATGTCTGGAGCAACACTGCAAGATGGAGAGAGAGAGAGAGAGAGAGAGAGAGAGAGAGAAAAAAAGCGTCTTCAAAGTGAACAAAGAGAACACAGTAACTTCTACAATGTGGATGATTCCTACCGTTCTTTATGCTGTGAGAAAGCAAAGATGGGCATACATGAGAAAGCCAGAAACAGTTCAACACACAGCTTCAAGCTGTAATTACAGGGCCAAGCACACCAGTGGAATATATACTACCATTCACAAGTTTGCAGCTGGTATGGTTTCTTGTTTTGAAAAAAGACTTCTTTTATGCTCACCAAGGCTGCATTAATTCGTTCAAAAATACAATACAAACTGTAATGTTGTAAACTATTTTTATTATTCATTATATAATTTTTGCTAACATTATTTTAACATAAAAAAAAAAATTGCCCAGTAAGATCTAAGATACAGGATTTTTTTTTGCATAATCACCATCAAATTTGTGGTTTTGACAATCAAAAATCCAATTTTTTTTTAGTCTTTTTCTAAAAATGACTAAAGATTGAAAATTTTTTGTGTGACATCTGAAAATGCTCATCATAAAATTGGCATTACGTACTAGGAATAAATTGGCACTAGAAATATAAAGACCTGCCTTAATGGGTATGCCAAATACTTGATGAATCTATAATATATATATATATATATATATATATATATATAGTTCCAGTGGACTGAGATCATAACATTAGCACAGAATCAGTTCAGAATCAATTACCAAAAGAATCAGTTCGGTTCAGACGCTCTGTGTCAGTCTGCTTCACGCTGAATCACACATGCGCAGTATCAGTATCAGCTCCTCGGTTCTCGAATCGGACGCATCCGACAGAAACGGTTCTCGGTTCAGTGTACTCATGATCCGAAAACCGATGCAACAGGTTCTTGACTCGAGAACGAGAAACGCTCTGGCAGTGGGCATGTAAGTTCGTTATCTGGCTCTGCTGCACAAATTTTCCCCCGGCCTTTATTTAAGACCGGCCTTTATTTGCCGGCGTTTATTTGAATACCGGTTTTAATTTGAGGAATTACGGTATATATATATATATATATAGTACAGAACCAAAAGTTTGGACACACCTTCTCATTCAAAGAGTTTTCTTTATTTTCATGACTATGAAAATTGTAGAGTCACACTGAAGGCATCAAGGGCTATTTGACCAAGAAGGAGAGTGATGGGGTGCTGCGCCAGATGACCTTGCCTCCACAGTCACCGGACCTGAACCCAATCGAGATGGTTTGGGGTGAGCTGGACCGCAGACAGAAGGCAAAAGGGCCAACAAGTGCTAAGCATCTCTGGGGGAACTCCTTCAAGACTGTTGGAAGACCATTTCAGGTGACTACCTCTTGAAGCGCATCAAGAGAATGCCAAGAGTGTGCAAAGCAGTAATCAAAGCAAAAGGTGGCTACTTTGAAGAACCTAGAATATGACATATTTTCAGTTGTTTCACACTTTTTTGTTATGTATACAATTCCATATATAATTCCACATGTGTTAATTCATAGTTTTGATGCCTTCAGTGTGAATCTACAATTTTCATAGTCATGAAAATAAAGAAAACTCTTTGAATGAGATGGTGTGTCCAAACTTTTGGTCTGTACTGTGTATATATATATATATATATATATATATATATATATATATATATATATATATATATATATATATTTCTTTTTTTTTTTTTTTTTTTTTTACAAATATTTAATATATTATGGTATTGCTAGGTTTTATTTAATTTAAACACATTTATTCAAAATAAATAAATAGAGACAGAAGAAAAACCCTGCCTGTCGATGAGAGACAGATTCGCTTAAAGGTTTGGTGCTTCAAAAGTTGCTCTGATATCACTGAATAATGTTTGATTTTGTTTTATATAATAGTTTCACTTTCTATCTATGGTGTGTATATTCAGAACTGGGGAAATTTTTGTATTCGCTGCACATTTGTCCTTGCTGCCTTCATATCATTGGGCAAACACTCATCTTTCTTACATACCCATAAGGCTAAAAACTGATTAGACAAGCATCCTCTGCCCTGTTGAATTTTCCATCAATACAGTCAAGTCCAGATATTCAGAACTCAACAGAGAGTGACTGCAGAACCTTTTATAATTCAGTAGTGTATAGTTAAAGGTGAAGGTTGTCATTGCTGCATCACTGTTGGTACCAAATTGAACAGCAATCTGTTTTTTGAGACAACACTAGCGTAACCAGTGAGAGTGTTCATAGAAAATATGTTAAAGTCAAAAGGTGCACTTACCAGAGAAACCATTGATACATTTGCAGTGGAACATCTCGGCTTCTTTGACCTGGCAGGAGGCTCCGTTCTTGCAGGGGTTCGGCATGCATGGATTGTTGCCGCACTCACCCACGCCTGAGCCATACAAAACGCTGTCGCCATTCTCTTGCAGGTTATAGAACAAGTTGTTGACATCCAGCATGCGGATGCAGCCCACCAGGCCTGTGGAAACTGACGTCCTCTCCTTCACACTGCAAGAACAAGTCAGTTCTTTTCAGTTCCTTAATACTCGTCTTAATTGGTAAATGACATGGAAAATGTAAAAAAAAAAAGCATGAAATGATTAACTAAAAAACAAAGACGTCTTCTTCTCAATTGAGAAAAGACACTCTCTGCCTGACTGAGAACAGATGGAAAAACATTCAATTAGACCCACAAGAACTCAAGTGGTGTTTCACAACATCTCTGATTGATGCTAATTTGATTTGGCTATTTCTTCTCAATCTTATTAAGTCATACATTATTAGCTGTTCTGGCAGGTTTCTTCAAACGTGAGCAGACAATTTCAGACAGTCAGTGGTTTAGGTTATTATTCTCCATATTGTTTCATTATGGCTTCTAACAAGACTAAAGAGGCTCTTGTAAATAGTGTTATTTGGAGGCGTTCTGGAGCTTCTCTTACTCTGGTATCATGTCTTCAAGCACTCCTCCAATGAAAAGATCTGTGTCCAGGTTGAGTCCATCTGTTCCTGGGGGACTTTGTCCTTCAATGCTAGGCTCATTGTCCACGCTCAGCATGGCATTTCGCCTGTTACGCACTACTACGAGCTGATGCCAGCGTCCCGGTCTTACCAGGACCTTACTGATCACTGAAGCCGTCCCAGAACCAGTGTTAAACCTTCATGGAGGAAAATCACAATTTAAAATGGCTAATGGATCTGTAATGGTCATAAGATTTGATTTCCATCCCTAGAGTATATAACAAATGTGGGTCACTTACCTGAGCTCCACATGTCCCTCAACCAGTGCCAGAGACAAGAAGTCCTTTTTGCCCTTTTGGCCATTATACAGCAATATCCCTGTCATTTCTGAAGCTCTGAACTCCATGGCAATTCGCACAGTGTGGTAGGCCCTCATGGTTTGGAAAGCGAGGTAGGACTTGCCACCAAAGGATGGTATGAAGTACTTTATAACTGAGTAGGGCAAAAGGTAGAAGACAGATAAAGCAGGTCATCAGAGGCTCCCAACCAGGACTTCAATCCCTTAACAGTCTGCTCTTTACTAATCGCGCGATAAACAAAAGTGTGCTTAAGCGTGTCTCCCTCAGATAACGCAGATACCCCTGCCAATACTACAGATATGTGCAGTTCATGTTGTGTTTGCTTTATTCCCTATAGGGTGAAAAAACATAGACCTGCAACGGTGAGTACTGTAGTTCTCTCTGGACCTTTCTCCGTTAGACATTTACATTCCAGAGAGAGAATCCCCATGCTCAGAAATGTATCAACACCTCTCTCTCTTTCTCTCTCGGCTGTCTCTCACCCTTTTCTCAGGAGAATGCAAGGCTGATGAAGCCTTCTCTCTTCATCACTCTTTAATGGCCCGATTGATCAGAGGAAGTGTTTGAGGGCTGCTTACAAGCCTTTAATTAGTGGCTTTTTTCACCTCACAGCGGTTTGATACTTACTAAAGTTCATCGATGTAATTAGTGTCAATTATAACCTGACACAGCTGCAAAATGTAGTTTCATATCCCAATACCACCAACAGAGACAATGAATTGAGCTAAAATTTCTTCAGGGTAACAACAGGGCTACAATTTTAAATTCAATCCTTATTGAATACTTCCCACAAATTATTCAAATATGCCGAAATATTACTAATAAATAATAACAGTTATAAAAAAAATACATATTTAATTGCAATCAATTATTAAAAATAATTAATATTCAAACATATCTGAAACATTCAAGTGGACTTCTGTTGTGGTTTTTATTTCACACCAAAAGAAAGATCATAAGAAATAGGAAGTAATACTTTGCTTGAAGAAAATTATTAGAATCAAATGAAATTATAGTTTTTCTGCATTATGATATTATTTTCATTATAATATAACACAATTCCTAAAAAACAAGTCAAATTAGCATAATGCAAGAAAGTATATATTTATTCTATTTAAATTAAAAACATAATGGGCCCTATCTTGCACCCAGCGCAATTGACTTTGTACACCGACGCATGTGTCATTCCTATTTTGCACCCGCGCAAAGCGCGCTTTTCCCTCCACAGAAGCTAAACTAGTGAATGAACTTGCGCTCCCTGGGCGGTTCAGCGCAAACAAGGAGGCGTGTTCCGGCGCAAACAATACCTGGTGCTATTTTGCTGTTCCATTAAACAATTGCGCCACTGACCAGAAAAAACCTAGTCTAAAGTCAGTGGCGCGTTGCGCGTTGTTCATTATGCTATTTTAAGGGCGCATGCTTGACCATAATGTATAGCGTGCACAACGCGCATACACTTTGCTCATGTAATCTACACAGATGCAACAGTTATTTTTGCAAATCATAAATTGTTACAATAAAGAAAAATTAACACATGAGATGACGGAAATCATTGTGGTGTGCCACGAAGATGTGAAAAAATAGGCATAAATCTAGCTTACAAATTATTCAGGCTAATTGTAGTAATTAAGGATCAGACCTGTTTGCCCAATAGTGGCAAGACATATATGTATATAAGCACATCTGACAAATTGGTTTGTCCGTCAAGAACCAGGAAAAATAAATCGACTCCATGGAACTTGCGCACCTGCTTTTAAAGGGAATGTTGGATGACGCTCTGATTGGTTTATTTCACGTTACGCCCAAATCACACCTATGAATAATGAAGCTACTTCAGACCAACCCATTTTAGATTTGCGCCGGGCGCAAGAGCCATTTATCCCGCTGGGAAAATAGCAACAGCGCCGAGACCCGCCCACAAAGTTACTTGCGCTTCGCGCTTAGACACTTGCGTTTCAGATCGTTAAAATAGGGCCCAATATATATTAGAAATTTTAGTAAAACACTGATATATTGAAATGTTTAAAACTGTAAAGTATTCATGATAGTATTTGTTGTACAGCCTTTTATGTTGATTAAAAAACAACATATTTAAGCATTTTAATAAAAATCACCTCTGAGAACATTATTACAATTTCCATAAAAAAAAACCCAAAATGTAATTGTCCAGACACATTGCAGTAATGAGATGTATAAGAAAAAATGGATATGAAAAATGTCTTTAATTTTCATGAAAATAACAATAATGCAACAAATAAATCTTAAATGATCCTAAAAATTAGTTTTTGTTGTATTATGCAAATCTGTTGATTATGGGGTCATTCAAATATGACCTGGCTATGATTTTAGTTGTCAGTTGTCCCTGCAATGCACACATTTTCTTTTTACGTTTTTGTAGTTCTCCTCACCTTTCTCGCACACAGCTCCTCCTCTTCCTGCAGGACAGATGCAGGTGAAGTCATTGTCCTCCTCCTCGCAGGTTCCACCATGACGGCAGGGCTGGGAGTCACACGGCCTGTTGCTGTGGACTGCCACTCTGTTCTTCAGGGAGACTGTGGTTCTGGGGGCCTTGGATGGAGTGGTGGTGGCTGGTGCAACTGTGGTGGTCCTGCGGCTGGTGAAGGGCCGCCTGGTGGTGGTTGGGCGGAGCGTGGTAAATGCAGAAGTGGGAGACAGCGTAGTGGTGATGGGAGTTGTGACTGATGCTACGGTGGTGGTGGTGGTGGTGGTGGTGAAGAAAGGAACAGCTGAAAGGCCTAAAAAATTGGGAGACGGAAAAAAGTAGGTCAACAGGTCTTAGTCATGGTAGACATGTTTAATTCTTAAATTAAACATACAGTCTCATGTTCAATAAGCTGTATCTTTTTAAGTTATTTTAGTCCTGCGGCACCCATGTTTATCAAATGCCAACTTGAAGAGCAATCACATTTAACAAAAGGCAGCAAGAGAAAAAGAAAAAGGACAGAAAAGCAATTTCAAGCAGGTTACCATAGGTGGTGATGCGGATGTTTTCTTCCTCAGGTTTCTTCACAACGATACCAGTGTCTTTAGATGCCTTGAGCTGTTTGAGAAGGGCCCCCTCAATATCCTCCACACTGAACCTTGTCTCTGTAGCACGAGAACACAACATTATTAAACAGAGCCAGAGGTGAACATATTGCACAGCAGAGTGTGAAGAACAGGCACTTACCAGCCCCCCACCCTTGCACTTGACATAACATACTGCAAATATATACAGAAAAGCCTGCGTGTAATAGGCCCTTGGGAGAATCTGTTCTTGAACCACCATGCATTTCAGGGATGTTGGGATGAAACACTCTAATAACGCTTCCACAGATGGCCCTGTTACTGGCCACCACAGACCACCTTTATGACAGGCGTTTGTGCTAGAATTGTGCTCTTGTGCCGCTGAAGAGGACCAATAAAAAGAGAATAGCGAAGGAGATTTTTATCAGCTAGTGTGATGCTCAGGGTCTTAAAAGCATGAGAAGTGATGGAAACTGAAATAAAGGAGCTTTTTCAGAAGCCCTAGCTGATAAATTACCTCGCTAAAAAGGCCACGCTCTCTGACCACTCCGGCATACAGAAAAGACGATAGTCGTATCTTCAGAGATTCTTTTACTTAACTTATACGCCTCATTCTGCTGCATTGAATTATTATTTTCTTCAAACATACAAGGGAGTTTTTATGTGCTTTTTATTTCTTGCCGCGGGCACGTTTCTAAAGGAGCGCAGACTGGGGGAATTTTGATGTGAGAGGAGGGTATGAGTCGGACTGTGTGCTTGGTGTGCTAGAGCAGCTTTAGAAATAAATTAGAAGCAGCTTGAAAAAAGAAAGTAAATAAAAACAGGATAACGAAAAACAGAATGACTGGGGGAGACAGATAATAAAAAACATTGAGGGGTAAATTCACTAAACTGTAGCTTATTTTAGCACAAAAAAAGTCTTCACTATAATGACTAAGCACATGCAGTGCAGTTTAATCAATGCAATGAAATATTTATATTAAGTTACAAATATTCTTGTCAGTGCAACACATTGTCATTGTCAATGCGAATTAGGCTAATTTTATTTTCAATTTTATTAAATGTTGCACTTTCATGGAAATTTGGCAGTAAATGTAGTTTTATGTAAGAGATGTCTGTTGTAATGGCAACTGTTATTAATCAATGGTGATCAAATGATGAAGAAAAGCATCATAATTGAGCATATGCCCTTGTATGTACACTGTAGTGAAGTACAATTTTCTGCATTTTACGGTCACGGCACCAATGTAACTGGTCCTATGCGCATTGCTTGGAGTGGGATTCAAACCAAAATCAACCGGCATGGGAGACAGGCATGTTTTCACCTTTTCACAGCCACTAGCTGTCCTCAGTTACACAAGATGTGTTCAGTGGTAATTTTGTGAGGGAGTTTGAGCAGTTAGATCAGGGGTGCCAAACTCAGGTTCCTAAAGGGCTACAGTCCTGCTGAGATTAGCTTGAATCCTTAAGTAAATGCACCTGATCCAGCTAATAAAGTCCTTCAGGACTATTTGAAAACTACAGGTATGTGTAATGGAGCAGGGTTGGAACCAAACTCTGTAGGAGTGTTGCCCTCAAGGAGATAAATTTGGCACCCCTGCGTTAGATTATTTGGTAATAGTGAGTTGGCCATTGAAATGGTATAAACAGCATGTGTACATAAAACATTATCACTGGCCCCAATTCAGATCTTTTTGAGTAAAAAATCTTTAAGAAAAACCTTTGGTGTAACTTTACCTGGGATAAAGTGAACCTCGATAAAGGCAATTATGGAGTTGCTGGGGGCCAGATTCTTCACACGGACACTCCGGAAGTCTTTATGGACATCTGACTTGCGGAACAACTCATTCAGCTATAGAAAATAAAAGCAGAAAGAAAGTAAGTCAGAGGAAAAAGACAGAGTGTGTGAACTGGTAATAAGCTCGATATGCTGATCTAGTTCTTGTTAACACCAAATTCCTCCACAGGATGAGAAAGTGTGTCAGTGGAAAAACTCTAGTGAACCCCATCGGGTCTCTGTGCACAAATTGACATTTAACTACAGCGCAGAAGTAATTACATGAACATGTTTCGAAGTCAGCGGTAAATGTCACATTACAATGCTGCCTGTTTAGAATCGGCTCGGTTTCCACATCGGTACACGTAGGAGAGTTCTGTCACCGATTTGGAATAAAGTAAGACGAGCTTAGTCGCTGCTGGTTCCCTGAATACAAAGACCATTTCACCAAAACCAAATTCATTTCAGTGCACCTAATTGGTCAAAACTAGAGCGTGGTTTCCAATTAGGATGTACTCAATCAACAAACAAACTGCGTTGTGAGTTGTTATAGCATTTTCTGACATGTGTGCACATTCTGTAAGAGTGCCTCAGCAGGAGATCCATCCAGTACCCCATTCAAGTCACCCAAAGGCCTTGTGTTTTCCTTCTCCGCTCCTTTCATACACAGCTGCACTTGAATTTGGAAAAGCACACAGTTGTCGCAGACATAATAGCTTTTGCCTCTAGGCTGACCCTGTGCAAGTTCATTGTACTTTTGGCTCCGTGCTGGGCAAGAAATGAAAGGAGATGCTCACTCTTTTCCTTCAGGCCTCACTGGAGACCCCCAACAAAACCAGGCTGCCCAACATAGCCGGATGGAAACGCTGACCCAGAAACTGGTCTTTATCCTCAGAAGCTGCTTACACAGAGTTTAGTGGACAGTGTTGAAATTAAATGAAGGGAAAGACAAGGTGGAGAAATCGAGGCGTGAAAGGGAGGGAGTGCTCCACTGAACCTGGGGGCATCATGAACATCATGAAGAAGTGGGATTAGGACATGCTCAAGGCAAGTGAAACCATTCTGTACCTCCCATGGCCCCATTTGAGATTTGGACCTCACCAAGCGAGAGAGTGAAGTATGGGGGATTAGCTTTCTGTGTCAGGTAGAGCAGTCCTAGAGAAATGCTGATTACATCTTCGCTTAGTCCCTGTCGGGAATCTCAGTCACAGCACTAGCTAACATTAGAGTGATAAGTGGAACTCGTTCCCGTACTGCCCTTCATTCCCAGACACACCCAAAATGGGTTAACAAGCTGAGAATAAATCGCCAGCTTCTTCGGCAGATGTCGGCAGGTAGTTTGCAGTGTCAGCTGAAGAATGCAAGAAACACTCAGTGAAGGAAGCTAGGCTATCAGTATGTCAAAAGCATCGGCGCGATGAGGCCAAGATACCAGCCAGTGTTGAAACTGAGAAATACAACTAAAATTATAAATAGTGACTTTTTGGAAATTAAATAAAACTAAACCAAAATAAACTAACAAATTAAATGTATAAACAAATAATACTGACAAAAATGTTATTAAACTAGCAGTGATGTATCAATAGCACATCTTGGTCCAAATTTTGGACCAACATTTGTTTATTTAACTAACTTCTTTATAATTGTTCACTTTTACTTTTTTTTTTTTTTTTGATTGTATTGTTCCTATATTCCATTACTGCTTTTTAATAAAGAAAAACAAAAGGTAGTTTTTGGCAAAGTATTAACAAGAAAAATAAATATTTGAAAAAATATATATTAACAAGAAAAAATAAAAACTGTCACTGAATTTAACATTTAAAATTTGAAGAAATGTTTAATTAATTTAATTTGTTTATATTTAACTAATATTCACTAGAAATTTCACTAGAATTTGTATGTGCTACTGAAATGTTGGTATCGTGACTAGTGCTAGCAGACTATATTTAGCATCTGGAGCTGGTTTCTAAAATGGGATTTGTGTTGATCAAAAACATAAAAAAAAAATCAAGTGTCTGTATTTTATTTTTGTTACTGCTCTGCTTTCCAGACACTAACAGATCACCAGACAAATTTTTTCAAAAGGCATATTCAACCTGTTTCGTTGGATAATTCCATCAATTATCACAATGCATTCCACATTAATTCCCAAGGGGCCATCTTGAAAAGAAAAGAGACTGGATGGAGAAGTAAAGGGTTGAAACAAACAAGAAAAGAATGTGTGATAAACAAGAAGCTAATCTTCAATCAAGTCAGTTATTCTGCTACTTTTTAGAACAGCTACAGTGTTTTGAAACAACTAAGCTACTGCCACACAACTGAAAAATAAAGCATCACTAAAGCAGCATAAACTTTATGTAGTTTTTGTAGTTTTTTGTTTTTATTAAAATGAAACTGTAACCAAAATCTGAACTTCTTTTCAAAGATGAACTGAAAGTAAACTCGAGCATAAGTTTGAGCAGCATAACTCACAGCGCTTTCGATGCTCCGGGCCGTTTCGCCGAATAGCTCTGACTTGGGGTCCTCCATCTCAGGCGTGTAGAAGACCTCCTGACCCTCAACCTTATCCAGGTGCAGGAAGCCACTGAAACGCATGGTGGCTGTGGGGCAATGCAGGGAAGCATGTATGGTTATATAAAAGACACTTCGATGAAACACAGTGCCAGTCCACTCTTAGCTACAAACACTTGTGGTTGGTGCAATGGCAGTCTGTAAGTTAGTGATGGAGCTTCTGTGAGGTTAGTTGTAGGGTTCACCAAGTGAGGAAAGAGAGTTTTGTTGAAGTGGAAGTGGAGGTATAGGGAAGTATGTGAGAATATGGATAAAGGGAAAAGGTCTGGAAGGAAGGATGGACTGGAGTTTACCAGACCGCGACTCTTCCCAAAAGCTGGCATGGAGGACTGAGTGGAGAGAGATCGGTTAGACAGCGACACCACATACATTCCACAATATATCACAGATAATAGGTTAAAAGACACTTTCATATGTCCCCAATAGTGTCGAGGTCATCATTAAACATTCCTTTAAGATTATTGCTGACCTTTCTCATTGACACTAATAAGCAGAAAGAGCGAGAGAGGATCAGAGGCCCGTTTTTACATGACAGAAATAAATAAATAATGAAAAAACGGCTGAAGGAGAGCGGGGAGCGGGCCCGATGCTGTGTTCTGTGCAGCATGTAATCAGCTGAACAAATTGCCCAAATCAATCATGCCGGCCAGGCTCCAGCTTGGCTGGGACCGGGATAAGCACTTGTATGATTATCGTGAAAGATAGCCGTAATTGTCTTCTAATCCCAGGAACGGGTGAGTGACAGAAGCTGGTTAAAACTGCATGATAAGGGTCTTTTTGCACAGACACACATCACCTCATATCTGATGGGACTTTTAAAAAGGAGCAAATGGGGGAGATTTGAATGTGAAGAGAGATGGATGGAAACAGCGATCGGATTCTAAATCGGAAACATCTGAGGACAGGAATTTCCCATGGAGCGCAAAGACATGTGGAGAAATCAGGCTTTAGATGTGGATTAAAATTAAAGTCCCGAATTCTCCTCCACAATACAGCTATGGTCCATCGTTTCTGGCGTCTACTCATTAAAACTATCCTTATCTTTAGTTACAAAGAGTCCAGATGGCTTCCTGTTGTACAATGAGCTATATAATTTTAATTTACACAAGATATTTAAATTAATTCTTAACTAACATTTTAACTTTTATGCAGAGAGGTAGGGCAGAGGCATCTAAGTTTAAATCATAGGCTCAGAATTGGTCCATAGAGGAAACAGAGGAGAATAAACACATATACATATAAAAACACATACAGTGCAGTGAAAAGGTTTTTGTCCCCTTAAGGTTTTTTTCTTTTTTTTTGTATATTTGTCACACTTAGAAAATTCTGATTTTTATATTACACAAAGATAATGCAAGTAAATACAAAAAGCATTTTTTAAATAATTATTTACGTGTCAAAATAGTTGACATGCATCAGTCTGCAATGAATTATAAATCTATTTCTAAGGCTTTGGGACTCCAACAAACCACGCTCAGGGCCATTATCCACAAATGGAGAAAACTTGGAACAGTGGTGAACCTTCCCAGGAGTGGCTGGCCTACCGAAGTTACTCCAAGAGCACAATGAAGACTCATACAGGAGGTCCTAAAAGAACCCAGAAAAACATCTAAAGAACTGCAGCCCTCACTTGCCTAAATCAAGATCAGTGTTCATGATTCAATAATAAGAAAGAGACTGGGCAAAAACGGCATCCATGGGAGAGTTCCAAGGTTCCCCTCGATTATCCCCAAGACTCTTAGGCAAATATTCTGTGGACAATTGTGACAAAAGTTGAACTTTTGGAAGGTGTGTGCTCCATTACATCTGGCGTAAAACCAACACAGCATTTCATATAAAGAACATCATACCAACAGTCAAACATTATGGTGGTACTGTGATGTTCTGCGGCTGCTTTGCAGCTTTACGACCTGGACGACTTGGCATAACTAATGGAGCCATGAATTCTGCATTCTATCAGAAAATCCTGAAGGACAATGTCCGGCCGTCAGTTTTTGACCTCAAGCTCAAGCACAGTTGGGTTATGCAGCAGGACAATGATCCCAAACACAGCAGCAAGTCCACATCTAAATGACTCAAGAAAAACAAAATTAAGGTTTTGGAGTGGCCAAGTCAAAGTCCGGACTTAAATCCTAATGAGATGCTGTGGCATGACCTTAAACAGTACATTCATGCTCGAAAACCCTTCAATGTTGCTGAATTAAAACAATCCTGCAAAGAAAAGTGGGCCAAAATTCCTCCACAGCGATGTGAAAGACTCATTGCCAGTTATTATCAAAATCGTCTCATTGCAATTGTTACTGCAAAGGGTAACACAACAGTTATTATATTTAGGGGGCAATTACTTTTTCACATACTGCCAGGCAGGTTTGGACAGCTTTTTTTCCCTTAATAAATTAAATCATTATTTCAAAACTGCATTTTGTATTTACTCAGGTTATTTTTGTGTAATATAAAAATTAGTTTGATGATCTGAATCATTCAAGTGTGACATATGCAAACTTTCTCACAGAACTGGACATGCAAATAAATACATATTAAATACAAATACATATTTTAAATATTTGTTCATATATATAAATAAAGAAATCGATAATTGATTTGAATTCTGAGGACTGAAAAAAACTGATTACATTGCATTCAGGCAGCAGGGGGTAAACTGCGCTGTTTGCTGTCTTACTCTTCAGCCTTTCAATAAAACAGTTTGATACGAGGGGAGATTAGGGCCCTTGCTCCCAGCCGCTGTGACACATCCCCAATAAATGGTGGGGAGTTACGAGACCCGGCTGATGGATATGAGAAGAGACGTGAGCACTTGACCTAGTGTTCCCATACAGAGAACACCAAACATCTGCCTGCTACTGGCTGTCCTGTATTGATTAGTCTCCATTGTGTGTAATTTCTGCTCTTATAAAACAGATGGGGCTGGTGAGAGAAAAAGGTTTGTGTGTGTAGGGACGCATCTGGTCTAATGCCAGTCAGAACACATTTTGGAGAATTGGTTTATCCATTTGTTACAGCTACTGACACTGAACCTGCTCCCCTGGATCTGGCATAAACAGGGTCCAAAATTAACTGTGTTTGTGTTTGTTTCCTTTTGGAAAGAAATAATTAATATTAACTATTAAGTCAAAACAAAATTAATTAATCCGTAAAAAAGTTAATGTTAAAAAAAAAAAGAATTATGGTTTCCACAAAAATATTAAGCAGCAGTACTGTTTTCAACATCAATAATAATGTTTCTTGAGCACCAAATCAGCATATTCGAATGATTTATGAAGGATCATGTACAGTAACATTCAATACTCAAGTGATGGCTGCTTAAAATTAAACCTACAGTATATGTATACTGTAAACATACACAAAATTCAATTCAACAATTTATTATAAAGTCACCTGCCAACTCACCATTTTTCCAAGCACACAAAAAAATCATCATCCATGGGCACACAAAATCAACCTCCATATGACATGTCTAAGATAATACATGCTCATAGACAGTAGTTTTCCCTGTTTAATTAACAACTCTGGCCCCCTCCTCCTCATCCTCTCAGTCTTCCAGAATAAAAAGAATAATTGCTGTTGGTGACTTAGTCATAGAGGTAGTCATACAGTTAACAAACGAACCCGTGCTGTTATTTAAGAGTGATTGGCGGGAACTTACAGGGGCAGTTTGTATTCTCAGAGCTGATGGCGGCCGTCTTTCCATCAGGACAGCAGCCGAAAGGTGTGTTGTCACAGGAAGACCGTTGTTCGGCTGTGGGAAGAGTGGTAGTTGCTACTGTTGTACCTGAAGAGAGAGATGAAGACGTCACACAAGCAGGATTTCTAGAATTTGATGCTTCTAGGCAGCAACTACTTTAAACTGATATCTCTATGTTTGTATAATTGCAAAAAGAATTAACATGTCAAGTTGTGGAGAAGGAAAATTATGGTGTAAATAATTACAGAGGCAGACAGCTCTATGGTTGACTCTTTGATTTGCAGTAAACAATCTGCGAGTAGCTGCGAAATTACTTTTACATCTTTCTAGATGTATTCCTACTTTTTAAACTCACATTTAGTCAAATCCTAACAATAGCTTGTTAAAACTGTCTTACTTATAGAGCCAACTTCACACCTACAAGGATATATACAGAAGATTAGCACTGTGGGTTAGAGCAAAATATCTCCTGCTTGCCAAACAAGCCATAAAGCTGTTAGATGTTCAAGGGCTCTGTGAGTATGAGAGAGGCAGCGTGTGAAAGTAGTGAGTGGTGGAAAATGACTTTTGGCGTAGAGCTGGAAAGCATCCCTGGACATCTTTTCATCGCATCTGTGGGCAAATTTATGAGCCGCTGCCCCCGAGGTGCACGCTGGCCACCACACTGCTTCAGCCATACAGGCTATTGGTTCACTGGGAGGCAGAAAGTCATCAGAAAGTCCCAAGAGATGCCTCCCACTCCAATGTCAGACAGACTTCATGTGTCCTGTGTCACAGAGCGCTCCGGTCCAGCAGTGACAAGAGAATAAATCTGAGGCCCCGCTGCTCTCTCTTATACCAGTTCAGGCAGTTAAACAGTAAAGCTAGCATTAGCTGAATAAAAATAGCTGGTCTACTTTATGTATCGTGGTGCTGAAGGACACAAAAACAAGTAAAGGGATTGAGGGATTTGTCACTTGTATGTCAACCAAGAGGCTATCATTTTAGACAGCTGTATTGGAGAACAAAATTGGAGTTTTGTGGCTCTTAGAGTCGACATCCACATTTATTTTTTTAAATGGCTAAATGGGCCAAACGAGATTAATTTTTTGAATTAATTTTTAGAACTGCAACTTACCCTATTTCTAGCTACTTGCTATTTTGTTGCTAGAGGCAAGCATGCAACTAAGGATTATTTAAGTCTGTTAACATCATACCTTTTTTAAAAAAACCAACTTAATATACTTTAATTACTCATTTTGAAAATGTCTTTGTTCCTTTCTACCATAGTATGAGGTATAAAGTTGTAAAAGGTGTAAAAATAACTAGCTGTGGTTCTCAACTGGTCTGACAATAATAAGATGCAACCAATAATATAATAAAATATAGCTGCAAGCAGCGATTACCGGGGTTCAAGCACTTAAAGGCCTTCATGACTTCTGTGCTTTCAGGGGTCTCAGCCAAAGTGAAATGTATGGCTGACACCAGAACACATCCATGATGGAGAATATGATGACACACACACAGATACACAGAGTAATGAAAAGGTTGAACTATATTCCTTAAGACACACTATTTTACCTAATAGAGGCTGTGATGTTTAGAATTTTCTTTTAAGATTTATAGGCACTTAGGTACACTATTTAAGTACCACATTTTTAAATGACCACATTATAACAGTCCAAATGCCAGCGTTCAACATTTTTTGATAATTGTTGATCTAGAGACTCCAGAGAAGTTTTAATGATTTTTAGTTAAAAACATAGGACTTTTTTTAAAAAATATCAAATATTTGAACAACAGTCGGATTGACAGCAGTGGTCCTTGAGGCAAAGTTGTTCAAAATGAGGAGATCTATCATATATAGATCTATCATATGTAGATCTAGTGTTTCTGTGAATATATTATTATTATTATTTTTATTCTTTATTTTTATTTAGGAATATTGTGTTATTTAGGGCTTTTTAACTGTTATAGCGCCACCTATAGTGCGATCTCCATTAAACTTTGCATGCTTGTTAAGAGTCATGTCACATGGTTTCTCCAAGTTTTGTAAAGTTTGTTCAGAATGAGAAGATCTATCATATGATATGAAGAGCTAGTGTTTGTGTGAATATATGAACATGTTCTACAATTTGAGGACATTAACTATAGTAATATAGTTTTTTTTTAACTGGCTTTTTTAACTGTTATAGTGCCACCTATGGTTTGATCTCCATTTGCATGCTTATTAAGAGTCATCTAACACGTTTTCACCAAGTTTCTTAAAGTTTCGAGTTTTTGTTTAGGTTTTGTTGTGCTTTTGGGTATATTTGGCCATGCCCCCCTTTTTTTAAATGAGCCCATTATAGCTTACCAAAGAACAAAATTATTATTATTATTTATTTATTTTTTTGATAATTATTGATCTAGAGAGTCCAGAGAATATTACTGTAGTGGTTTGATCGAGATCGAGCAAAAAAAAAAAAAAAAAAAATTGAAATAATTTGCAAAAGTAGGTTTTAAACATATTTGTGAGTATTTAATGAACGATTTGAAGAAGAATAATATTAAGTAAAAAAATCCTTATAATTAAAACTCACTATGTGCTTGAACCCCTAAAAATAATAACAATATTTATAGAAACAGGATATAACAAAAAGTAATGTAATATATATATTGGTCTAAAATGTCAACATAGGAAAGAAAACTAATTTCATGAGGTCTATGTCTTAAGCTCGGTTCCTGATAAACACAGAGTGTGCAAGGAGATGAAGGAATAGTGGTTGCACCGACCTCATCTGAAATGGCCTTTAGAAGAGGCTTTCTCATAAGGTTAGGCCATGTTAAAAACTGAAGCTAGTCATTTTGGTGAATTATTCACCAAAGTGATTCCAAATTAAACCGCTCACTTAGCAGTTGGATGTCAGGTGTCAAAAGCTCTCAAATAATAATGTATAATAATGAGATAAAGGGCAGTGTTAAATTGATATGCCATTAAAATTTGAGTCAAGGTCATTTCACACGCAAGGTCACTCCATACAAGGGAGAATTTCATCATCTCTTGTCATCTGTTCTTGACAATTATGCCTAAACCCCTTATGACTGAAAGATTATTGTGAATGCATTACCAAGTGGCTCTTCTCCGCTCTCCTCCATTCCGCTCACCATCTCGTCGTCCCCACTGGGCTCTCCACTGCCCGATTCGTCAAAGTCAGGGCTGGATTCCAGGGGTGGGGATGAGGTGCGGGGTGGTTTGTTGAGTGTGGTGGGGCGGTGGGTGGTGAAAGAGCTGGAGTACTTTCCTGTCTCGACCACCCTTGGTGGAGGCAGTGCCTCCACCACGAAGCTGTCCAGATCCTCGAGGATGCTTGAAGTAGTGGTGGTGGTGTGGCCATGGCGTTGTTTGGTAATCTTGACGTGAGTGGTGGGAGGGGTGGTGCGGTGGGTGGTTGGGAAGGGGGTGGGTTTGGCCGTCAGCTCAATGGATTCTGGGAGAAAGCAGGAATGGAATGATGGGTAAGCATAGATGGAAATGTTTCTGTAAGCCTTCTTTCTCACCTTTGAATTCTACCTACACTCTTCCACCCATTTCTTTTTGCCATTAAAACAAACAGAAAAAGCCTCAGCATGGTTTCAGCAGGGCGTCCTTAGCCCGAGCAATGCTTTGTATGCCTCACAGATTCATATCAAAATCAGATGCATTGAAACACCGAGAATAAACCCACTCCTGCCTGCAAAACGCATCGTGTTTCCATCATATCACTTAAGCTTCATTAAACCCCAACACCTGCAAAGAGCCCATTTTGTAGTCAAACAACAAGGGCTTAGCCTTAAAGGATTATTTCACCCAAAAATGAACATTTTGTCATTTACTTGCACCTCATGTTGTTCCAAACTTCTATGACTGCCTTACTTCTGTGTAACATAAAAGGAGAGATTTTGAATTAAGGTCCTTGTCATTCTTTTTCATAAGATTACAATGACTGGTGACTAAAGTTTCCAAGTTTCAAAAAGGCAAAGTAAAATTGGTCCAAGTGACAAATATATTCTTGTCACTGAAATCTGAATTAGTTGGATTTGTGAGCAAATGATTCTGTGAACCGAATAAGCCAATTTATAGAAAAGTTCTGACTTAAAGAGTGATTCATTTTAGTGCCATAAAATCTAATGAACATGCCAAGTAGAGCTAAAGTGGATTGTCAATATTTTCAGTGAATGATGACTAAAGAGATGAAAACCAAATGTTTGTACTTAAATACAATATTTAAGTTCTATAACTATTTAAGATGCAACAAAACTAAGGTGAGTAAATGAAATTTGGTTTAACCTGTATACAAAGCTATTTTATGGCTTCAGAAGACTCCACTTTGAAAGAACCACTTTCATTATGCATTTTTTTATCATTTTGAAGCTACACCATGTGAATACTCATTCTCTTTCATTACACTGAAAAATAGCAGCCAGTGTATTCTTTAAACCTTACCTTTTAAAAATCACACAGGTTTGACAGAATCTCCATTTTTGAATGCAATATCCCTTTAAATTACAAATTTAATCAATTGCACATGTAGAAAACCCAGGTTGCATCACCGCATCTTTTCGATGTAATTCTTTGAGGTTTTTAAAAGCTAGGTTTTCTGCAAGCTCAACCCGACCAATACACAGGCTCTTGACCAGAAGTGTTTATACACTACTGGGTTCGAGACTGCAGAATATGGTTGATCTGTGAGAGAGTGCGCTTGTGCATGTAAGAGAGTGCCTGTAGATATGAATTATATATACATATTCAGATGTTGCCCTCCTGTAGGGAGGCTTTAATCACAGACATCCAGAGCCTCTAGTGATGAATGATTGATATAAATAGGGCAGAAAAGCAGGGTTTAGCTGCAGCTTCAAAGGAAGCTCTCACTTCATGCAGGCATCCTTCGACGCTCCAACCACCGCAGCCTTGTCAACACTCTCGCAAACCTCTCCAATGCAGCCGCTGAGCTCAAACTTAAAAAAGACATTACCAATGCAAGAGTCTTCTTCAAAGATACATATTCATAAAGATTCAGAGGACAATAATAACCGTGGTGTGAAGATTTCACTACAATAGGGACCAGGGGATCCAAACGCACAATCATCCGTGGCTTTGTGCTCAACTTTAACGGATCCCTCGTGTACAGGCTAACCGCGCTTGGTCGGGAACCTGATAACATGCTAGCACCGGCTCTTAATTACATGCTAATCATCTCGCATTTGAACAGCGAGTAGCTGACGAGGTGTGAAATACGATACCTTACAGAAATACTACTTCTATCAGACTGGCTGTCACAGCCTGGGCGAGAGGTAGCGAGTGTGTAGATACGCTAGCTTTGTGCGGGAGAGCACCGATGCTATCGCTGTGTGTCACGGCATGCATCTTCTTATTTCGACTCGGCTGCACCTGTCATTCAGGAGCTCAGCGTAGCGTTCGCTGTGAAAAACAGAAAGATCCGGGGTCTGGGCTTCGAGTCGCTCGCCTCAGTTTTGGGTTTTGTGACACAAATACGCACAATGAAAGAGAGCAACTGGCAACGGGAGCAGTCAGTTCGCCTTAATCAAGTTTAACGCTCCATTTGGTTTTCAGAGAGGCAGGGTGCACAATTAGGAGATGCAAAAATCATTGTCATCTTCCGTCGCCATAGCCATATACTTACTCTTGAAAGGCTGTTATTAAGAAGGCTTTCTGTCTTTTCATACAACATTGTATTCGCGTGTGTATTTTAGGCAGAAGTGAAGTTGAAAGAGACAGAGAGAGAAAAGAGTGAGAAAAGCACAGAAAGTAGGAAATGAAAGGGGTAAAGAAGATTGTTCCAGATTCAATGTAAGTTAAACTCTATAAATAATGTGTTTAATGCAAATAGAGCACCACAGAAAATTATTTCAGTTTGTATCTCTTGTACTAATGAATCTAACTATGATTCTAGACTCAAGTCTGTCCACACTGACAACATTTTTAAGTGTAATATTTAGCTATGTGGAGCAGAATTTCACTTTGTACAGCATTGGTTCCCCCAATGTCCACAACAATATTTAAAGCTGCATGATTGTTACCTGTTGTTCATGATTTACTGGATAAGAATCAAGGGTAAGGATTTACATTTTTTTTTTTACTCTAATTTAAATCTACCTGAAATTGTTGTGACCTTTTCAGGTCTAAGAATCACACTTATAATTAGGCTACTTCATATATCTAGGTTTTTTTGTACACAGAAGGAACCCTGAAGAAAAAGTCTTGAGGGAGTGAATTAAAACAGAAAATATATTGATTTATAGCTGAGGGCTCTAGTGAGTCCTGGTCACCTGGTTGAGAAGCACTGGGTAAATCAGAATAATTTACACTAATGCTCATATTGTTATTAAAACATAAATATGCTTACATACAAAATGGGAGTAATTTGAGATGTACAGTTGTTTTAAATGCCTTTAAAGCAGTGGTTCTACTGTTGTAGTAGGCGGGTAAACTCCAGGTTATACGACATCATTCTTGTGGGAGGATTTTTCCCTATGTAAATAGTACATTGTGGGGTTTACCGCCTTTACAAGGTAATGAGAAAAGTTTAAAGATTTTATGTAACTGCACAGACAAGTTTGGTAACCTTTTTTTTTTTTTAGAACAGACAGTGTTCATTTTAACGTCTATGCCTTGCCCTGTAGATTTCTATTTTTAGTTTTTCTTTTTCTTAAACACTGAGGGATGATTTGAAATGCTTTTCTGTGGTATGACAGAGATAAATGGGTTTTGAACCCGGAAAATATTGTTTAGGACAAAAACGATAACCAAAACTAACATTTACCCCAAAAGCCGCCTGTACCATATGCTAATGCATAGACTGCCAATTTGCAGCAAGTGTACAGGTGATGACACCATATGTGAGCGCAAGGAACTGCCAAGTCTTGGTCTTGATGAGCCAAAAGTTTCTCAGCCATTCAAGACCCTGAACGCCCTGAGTCATGTACCAAGATGTGCCACTGATTGCCTCATCTGCTGCCTGCTATGGCAACACGAGGAGTAACTCGCTCTGTGTGGCGTTTCATAGCACCGTTTGTCATCAAGAAGAGTTGATGATGAGAGAGCATCAAGAGATCAGCGGGAGAAATATAGAGAGAAAGGCAGGCTTTCGGCTAATTCACATCCAGTCACACGTGAAATGAGCTTGTGATGTAACCCCTCCACCTCAGGGCTGCCGAACAGTCTGAAGCCCGGGCCGCTTTACCCCACATGTCGGAGAAGAAATTAATAAATGGTACTGCTGTTGCCAGTTCCGCCCTAGGCTGGTGAAGATCCAACCTAAACCCGCTCTTTACTTCCTCCCAGATCCCTGAATAAACCCAGAAGAGCAGCTGGATTCTCGTCATACAGGTAGGTAATGCCAAGAAACAGAGCAAGACAGAGAGGTGTTCTGGTTAATGACTACAGGGATGGATCCAATCGTCATCTCTAAACATCAGTTTGAGGTGTGTTGTGTCATAACCAGGGGCCCGTTTCATAAAACAAGTTTGCCAAATAAGCCAGATTTATTTAAGTTAGTCTGACTTATTGTTAGCTGATTTGGTTCAAAGTAACTTCAGACTAACTGAAATAAACCCAGATTATTTGGTGAACTTGGTTTATGAAACAGGCCCCAGGTCCAGAATCAATCTGCCAAATATGAGCTGTAATCAAATAACTAAAATATGTTAACGTGAATTGCTGTTCACAAAAATAATTGACTGGATGATGAAAATTTGTCAACTAATTATAAACAATATGGAGTTTAAATGGCTGCTGCCAAAATCTACAAATGCAGATGATGATGATAACTTGCTATAACCTGAATGTTAGGATGGTATTATTTGTAATTGTATTTTATGCTAAATATACTACACTGGTATACCTGAAGTCTGCAAAATTGGAACAACTAATTTTGTACTTAATGCATTTTAACTTTGCAGAAGTAGGGCTGAAGCCCAACTAAAGATATACTGCATTATATTTGATTGTGCTAAAGTGGAACTATTAAGTATACTTTAAATATCTTGCATTTAAAGAACGATATTATTCAAAGATCATACAATCCATTCTCTTCCTCTTCTCTACAGCAGCACAGCATGGTCTTGCCCCCTTTGTTGCGTGTTCCCGGGTGTGGGGTTTATCTGGGTTCATGACATAATGGACCTGTAAAGAAACTCGTTGTAGACCCTTACCAGCCATTTTTGTAGGCATTAAACTGCCAGAATTTTAATAAATCTCCGTTTGCATTGAACTTTCAGCGTTGCAATTTTGCAGATTATTTATACTCAAACAGCAACATTACACACTAACTAATGTTAATGTTAAGTTAAGTGAAATCGCAATCAACCACCCCTTTAATTGTACTTTTTATATCAGCAAGTCTCAAGTGATATGTCAGTAAATATATTAATAGATCTGAACTATAATTACTATGAAATAAATCTATTTTACTTTTTTACTTTTTACTTGTTTTGTCGCTAGTGAAAAATTCACTTTTTTGTTTTGTTTTTTTACTAGAAAAAGAAAAAAGGGAATTTGAAAAAAAAAAAAAATTGTTGTTTAACTTTATCCAATAGCCTGAATGACCTCAGTGACATCAGAGAAAATGGAACAGCATTTTATAGGAAAAGCAAGTTCACATTTTGGTTAAAAATAACAAAGAATTTTTTTTCTTTAAAATAACACTAAATTACACAAGGAATGTGAAATGATTTTATGTTGAAGGCAAAGAATGGGCGATATGCTGAACTTTTTAATATTCTGTTGGCAGAGAATCCATAAGGACCTGGTTATAGCTATGAAAAACAACGCAACAGAGTCATGTTAGATCAAGCTGCACATTTGTGGCATTAACATGTCTGACAGAGTGGCTGCATGGGCTGCTGCTGAAAATGTCTGGCACCTGCCATTGGCCATGATCCAGGATTCGGCAGCTGGCAATGTCCACCACGTGCCATGCCCATCTCAGAACAGCTCCCTGCAGAACACCTTCTGACGTGAGCTGGGATAATGCTTCTTACATACAGCCGACATGAAAGTCTTAACCTTGGCCTTCTACCAGGTCCCTTTGTCCATGCATGTACACAGCGACTGATGAATGCTTTAAGAGAGAAAGAGAGCGATGCCCAACTCTCTACACAGCCTGCTCTACCAAAAGCAGGCCTCCTGACAGCATCAGCAGGCGGATTGCAGGTGCTTCCTTCAGACTGTGCAGTTAACTCTCCCTAATCCACACAGGGGTGATGCAAATCAAACAGCTCAAATGTCGCCCAGTTCCAGGGGATTCAAAGACTCCAGCCTGAAGCCAAGCAGCATGGCTCTATCTACAGGGGAGCATCTGTCAGGCAGATTTCCTGTCCCCTTGAACACCCGCCACCAACATAACCCCCCACCCCCACACACACATACCCATCCCACACATTGACCCCATTCCTAAATATGGGCCATGCAGTTCGCCCCAACAAACCTTGTAAAACTGCAAACATTTATTTCCTTAAATAGTGCTTTTCTCTAGTTTTCCAGTCTTTTCACCTAAACATCCTTAATGTGAACCCATGTTGTGTAATATAAGAGTTTTTCATAGAAAATTGTGGGAATTTTTATTTTATTTCTATTGTATTGTTTTTACCCATTTCTTCACTCAATTTTGTTAAAAGGACAATGAAAATAAATTTTAAAATGCATTTTATGACTAAATTTATTAAAACATTAAAAATAAACAATTAAAAACACATAAAAAATTATAATAATAATTCCCTGACATTTGTGACCCTGGACCACAAAACCAGTCTTAAGTCGCTGGGGTAAATTTGTAGCAATAGCCAAAAATACACTGTATGGTTAAAATTATAGATTTTTCTTTTATGCCAAAAATCATTAGGATTTTAAGCAAAGATCATGTTCCATGAAGATATTTTGTAAAATTCCTTATGTAAATATATTAAAACTTAATTTTTGATTAGTAATATGCATTGCTAAGGACTTTATTTGGACAACTTTAAAGGCGATTTTCCCAGTATTTAGATTTTTTTGCATCCTCAGATTCCAGATTTTCAAATACTTGTATCTTTACCAAATATTGTCAGATCCTAACAAACCATACATCAATGGAAAGCTTTTACTGTAGATAATGAAAAAAAAGAAAAAAAAAAGAAAAAAGTTTATGACTGGTTTTGTGGTCCAGGGTCACATTTGTTACACATACAATAAAATTTAAAAAGTACATTAAAATTACATTCTCTGATAACATTTTGTTGAATTGGACAAAAAATACAGGAAAAAAAATATATTATTTGAAAATATTCTTTGGAATTTTTATCTTAAACTATATTATGCATTTTTATTCGTCAAGTAGCCTGTTTATCTTGGTCTATTCATGTTTATAATATTTTACTGGAAAAAAGACAATAATAACGATTAAGCCTTTTTTTTCGTTAAAGAAATCATGAAGACGGAAGTAGAGGTTCAAAAGCCAACAACTTTCGTAATTGTGACCCTGGACCATGAAACCATGAGATTTATGCATCATCTAAAAGCTTTCCATTTATATATGGTTTGTTAAGAAAGGTCAATATTTGGTCGAGATAAAACTATTTGAAAATCTGGAGTCTGAGGGTGCAAACAAACGCCTTTGAAGTTCTTAGCAATGCATATCACTAATCAGAAATTAAGTTTTGATATATTTATGGTAGGAAATTGACAAAATATCTTCATGGAACATAATCTTGAATTTTAGCATTAAAAGTAAAATCGATAATTTGACCCATAAAATGTATTGTTGGCCATTGCTACAAATAACCGGTGCAACTTAAGATTGGTTTTGTGGTTCAGGGTCATGATTTATCATTCACACTTTCTTAGATATCTGTATGCAGTGCAAAAAAAAAAAAACGGATAAGGTTTTATGTATAAGAGGCAAATCTCACCTTTGCACTGGCCTAAATGCTCCACAGTGATCTCTTTATCTTGCCTGCATGCAATGGTCCTCAGCTGGCATCTGTCTGCATAGGTGACCCCATCAGAACCGCATACCTGTCCACAAACATGTCCATGTCTATTGTTAGAAAACAAATCTTCATCACTAGAGTAGGTGTAGAGTGTGACTTATGCAAGCTCACCTTGGTCTTGTTTTTCTCATCACAATCAGGTGATGGGCACTCACAGTGAGCCTGTCCGTTTACCTCCACACATGATGCCCCGAAGTGGCACACAAGCTCATCACAGGACTTGGGTGCCTCAGGTCCTGTGGAACAGATTGACCTCTAGTTAATTCCTAACTGATATTTGAACTTTTAAGGGTTTCTGAAAGCTAACACACATGGACAAACATGTGGAAAATACCAGCATCGCAAATATATGCTGGTCATTTCAGTGTGGGCAACTTGTTAATCCACTTCTGATACGAACCCTGCAACCTCCTCCACAGATATTCATCAGAAAGATGGACTTGCATCAGGAGCAGAGACGGGACCTTGCCTGCCAAAAAAAGTCTACTCTTTACTCTGACATCAGAGCGCTGGGCTAACTGCCTGGCCTGCAGCATTGACTGGCTTCCTCTTCAGTACTTTCATGTGGCAGCTTTAATCTGGCAGAAACGCTGCATGAACTCTATGCTGGGACTGTTGAGTTCATTAAGCTCTTCACTTCCCGTCAATAGCTGATGGTGACTTCATTCTACTCTACCATGCCAACACAGGGGGTGACATCAGGATAGCATTTCACTGTCACCCCTGGTGTGCATTTGAAGATCCAACTTTGAACTCCATTTGATACAACATTTAGAATAAAGTAGTTAATTATTTGGAATTTAATAAATTTTTTATGTATATAATATTATACTGTAGTCTCAGCCTTTTAAGATAATTATAATAATTAATAATTGATCATTAAAATGAAATCAATTATTCAAAAATAAAATACTTAAGCATGATAAATACTATTGTATTAGATACTAACAGATATTTTAAAAAGATTAAAAAAAAATTCACATAATGAAAACAGTAAATGATCATAAATGATAAATGGTCAATACTATACTTTATACAATTTAGTTTGAATTATATTATTATTATATTGGTTAATAATTTGAGCAAATTAATAAATAAAATATATATTGAAGACTAAAATAAATCGTTTTAATGCTACAAGTGATAATGTATAAAAACTTATATTTATTTTCAGTCATTTTCGCTAAATATTACATTTAAAAGTGTTATTAAATTATAGGGTTTTTAAGGATTAAAACATAAAATCTGGGCATGTAATCATCCAAAACTGGCCACTCTACAGTATCAAGAGAATTTAAATAATATTATTAATAAATGGTACAGATATATTGTCAATCGATAACCCAGACCATCTCTGTTATTGTTTTAATGATTAAAATTACAAAAAGCTGGGCATATAGTCATCCCTCTACAGTAAATATTTCAACAGAATATAAATAATATTAATAATAACTGGTACAGATATATTGATAATCGAGACCGGAGAAATCATCTAAAACATACTGCCGGATTCAAACCCACATCCTTCTGAGAACTTACCACTATGCCATGGTTCTGGCATGACACTGAAAGCCTTACATGTCAGAACAGTTTTAATTAACAAATTATATTAATTAACCAGTGCCGTCATTTTTATTATTTCTACATGCAACCCAAGATTGTGAAAAACAGACCTAATTATAATTTATAAAGTCACAACCTAGTTGCATCAGAACTGCAATCCTGGAGAAATCGTTTGAGCTTTGTTCTAATTAAAATCCCGGCATTACCTTTGTCACAGCCGTTGGCTCCCATCTTGCTGCCGTCAGGGCACACGTTGCATTTCATGCCCTTAACTCCAGGCTTACATGAGCACAGCCCTGACATCTGCTCACAGTCATCACGAACCGAACCCACTCCATCACAGTTACACGCTGATGAAGAGAGAGAGGGAGAGGGCTGTCAGCCTTATCTGCTTGAACAGTTTTGATTAGATTCCTTGTCTCTTTCTCTTCAATTTCACTCTGACAAAAACATCCACACATCCGCCAAATGCATACAGGCAATCTGAAGCTGCTCCGATCTGTGACCCCACAGCTACAGCAATAGCACTCACTCTGTGTCAGCGACCGCAGCCTGGTGGAGTTCAAAGTGGGGTCAAGAAGCCCTGGGGTGAGAACGAACGTGGCAACAGAATGTGCTAATGCTCTAAGGACCCCTGGGACAGAGCACAAACTGTTTCAATCACGCTTATTTTTCTATCCTCGGCTTTGTAGCAGTGTACAAACACACAAATACATGCGTCAGAGCTTTACTGGTCTGTAGGCAGAACTTATAGGTCAAGCCACGTTGCACTCTCGAGCAGTTCCCATTACCAGCGGTGGCTTGGAGGCTTAACTTAAAACTTTCTTGTTTTGACAGAAATCGCATTTGAGGCCGGAAGGATAGTGCACGTTAACCGAGTAGGTTGTCACTTCGGGTTTCGGATTAGAAAGGAACATTTAACACATTTAGCATAAAATGCCCCGAAAGCAAATCACCAGGAAAGAGAGAAGAGAGGAACGCTTACGTGTGCAGCCACTCATGTTCTCTGTAACGATGCCTCGGAAGTTCCAGAATCCGGGCTCACAGCGGTCGCATTTGAGTCCCCCGACGCCGGGTTTACAGGAGCACTGGCCCGTGGACGGGTCGCAGGTGCCTCCGTATGAGCCGTAATGATTACACTGACACACACCTAAAGAAGAAATGGACACAATCTATAAGTTAATAGCACGTTACTTCCATGTCCCAACCAGGTGGGATGAGACAAGAAATCGTGAGCTAAACAATTGCAATTAGTCCGAACATATTTTAGGTTAAATACACAGTTAAGTGATATTTTTGGACTGCTGTCAGGGTTGCAAACCGCAATAGCACATTGCCCATTTATCTACAATTGGCCATAATAAGAAAATAAGCATTTGGAATTGGCCAGAATTTTAAAACTGGTTCATCCCACCTTGAGAAAGTAAAAGTTGATCCACTCACATTTTGGATAATTATTTTTTAATACTTATTATTATGAATCGTTATGCTTAATACTTCAAGATTTTTGTTTTAATTGGCATTGTGGAGATAAAAATGTGTATAACATGTCAGGGTCAAGCAGACCCTGTTGAAAACAGTTTTTTTTTTTTACATGTCTTTGTTGAATAGAAAGTTCAAAAGAACAGCATGTATTTGAAATGGAAATCTTTAGTAACATTATAAAGGTCTTTACTGCCACTTTTAATCAATTGAATATGTCCTTGCTGAATAAAAAGATGAACTTCTTTTAAAAAATGTGTTTGGCCTAGCTTATGTCTGACATTTAACATGACTGAATCCAACTGCCACTGAGCTAGTGGATAGATAAGGTTTCATAGCGGTTATACGTACTAGGACACCCAGCCAGTCCAACACCCAGGGCAGTGGTCTTATTGTCTTGGCAACATCCGTAAACAGTTTCGCTACAGTGCTGGGGGGCGACGAGCTCTGCTGATATGATAGCTAGAGAGAAGATACAGAGCAAATAGGGGTGGGTAGGGGAGAGAGAGAGAGAGAGAGACATATTGAGATCCACAGTGTTCTTAAGACAAATTAAACTAAACAATCCACGCTGAAATGCAATTTAGTAGGACACAATAAGAATCGCTTAAGGAGCAGAGGTGGGAGAGCCTGCATCTGGCTGCCAGATAACAATTCTATTTACAATTCCTGACACCAATTCGAAATCAGGAAAAAATGATGCTATTACCAGCCGTGAAAACAAACAATAGACCTCTCGTCGAATGTCTGCTGGGTGACATTTGACACATTCTCAGGGGCCTGTTCCCTCCATTTGTTCTCGTCTCAGATAGCGCCGTTCACACCTATGAACAAATATTTATGGACTCCGGGTTTATGGACGCAAATGCACAAGAGCGCAAATCAGGACGCGCTGATGTCAGTCCACTCTTGCTATAACCTAATTATACTATTTAAGTTTGTTGGGGTGTTTAACTATAACGTTGCACTGGAGGCAGATGGCAGGTGCCTATTTGTCTTATCTGTGCTGTCATTTTTCCCCAGTCTATCAACACTTGTTCTGTTCGAGCGCTTCTTCTCTAGGTCATTGAACTGAATGGCTGTGAGGCGGCAGGTTTGTGGTTTCGAGTTCGGAGCTAGAAGGACTAGGCTGTCGTAAATCAGGGGGCCGTCGGCGTGAGCGTGCACATCCTGGGGTATAATAGCAATGTGTCACTGTGCCTTTTTACAGCATTTTGTGGCTCCAGAGATGGGTTTTGTGCACACCTCATTAAACTTCTCCTTTCTGCACTGAGTCCATTATGACAAAGGTGCTTTTAATTTGATCCTTTCTTCTCATCTCACTGCGATTCTTCACCATCCTCTTTCTACACTCGTTTGTTCTACAACACAATCCTTTCTGACACCAACACGGTGCTACTAAAATCGAGGCCAATCAGCTTCAATGTTTATTTTTATTGAATTATTGTAGATGGTAATGGCATAGATGGGGTGAAGATTCCAAACTGTGGGGACATCACAATGTCAATATCACAATATCTTAATATATATATATATATATATATATATATATATATTTTTTTTTTTTTTTTTTAAGAAAATGCAATGTTTGTTTCTAAATTAACATGTCCAAACCACATTATACAGCAAAAGTACAAAGATTATAAATATCAATTTTAGTAGCTTTTCTTTGCCCAGCCCAGCTCAGTATCTCCTCTGAAGGTCACAATCAGCCAACAGATTGCAAGAGGCAGCTTACAGCATCCTCTGATCCTCACTGCAAGGAGACTTCAGTGCAAGGTTGTCTAGAGGTCACCGAGACCTAATTTCCAATTAGCAAAAAGCAGCAAGGTGCTCTGGAGGCCCATCAGCTCTCAAAGGCACGGGTCAGAAACTGGGGGAGGAGAGACTGCAGCGTGCATATCAAATGCAGGGCCAGATGAGGTTTCCATTGATCTGAGCTGAGCCAATGGGAAGCAGATGCCAAAAGCTCCTCACACCGGTTGAAAGTTCTCCAAAAAGGATTTATTTTCCATGGCCACCGAAGGAGTATGACTGATCTGGCTAGAGGGTCTGTGAGGCTCTGAAGCAGAAAACTCAGAGCTCGAGAAAACCATAGATAAAGGATGAGGGGTGCAGCGAGTGAGCGAGGGAGAGAGAGAGAAAGAGAGAGAGAAAAGAGATTGCATGTGCACACGCAAGTGGAGTCAAGCTAGACTTGAAGCCTGAGGGAATCTCACACTGCTCTGATCACGCTCTTCCTCTCTCTGTGGTAGATGCTCAGGTGTGGACTACACAAGCCTCCTAAGCTCAAAGAAACACTGCATTCTGCTGTAGTGACTCCAACAACCATCCTTTCAGAGCTCCTGGAGTGTTATTCTTCAGGTGACTAAGGAAAACATAAATATTAAGGTGCTTTCTTACCTGGGCAGGGACCTTGGCTCTGGAGCTGCAAGTCTATTTGCTTCTCGCACCTGGCCTTCTTCAGCTCACACTCACTGGTGTATGTGTTCCCATCAGAGCCGCACACCTGCGAATGTTCACAGAGAGGTTAACCTGGTGCGATTAATGGATTCAACAAGATTTAGCACGTTTTAACAAGTCAAATGCCGGGGCAGCACTCTCTTCTATTGGAAATGGGGAGGCGTGTGAATGGACATACTGGGCTTCGCGGCACTGGCTGACAGATATAGTCACACATGCAGCGGTCATCCTCCGTGTCGTCATCCCATGATCCGCCGTATCGTCGACAACGATCCTGCTCGCAGGTTTCAGATCCTGAACCTGAGCCTCCTGAACCGCAGTCTGTTGGAACACAAACAAATACCCTTGTTTACTTCATGGACCCTTTATTGATTGGAACTGTCCATAAAATATAAATCAACCATAATACTAATTCTAACTCAAACCCTTAACGCAAACATAGTATAAACAAATATAGCATTTGATTATTTAGTCTATTTATGGTTGGCTGAAGCATAAATGTAAACATTTTCATTTATTTTGTCTCCATTAGTTTTTGTAAAAAATAAATTTAAAAAAATCCTCTGATAAATACAATTTTAAAATAAAACTCAATTGTTATACTAATTCTAACCCAAAACCCTTAAGGTCTAACGTTTTTAAATGTGAAATAAGATTATTTAGTCCATTTACGGGAAGTTGATGCATAACATTTTTATCTGCATTAAAATTTCAAAGTTTTTTACCATTTTGATAATTTTTTGTCTTTGTTATTTCACGTAAAAAAAACGTGATAAATACATTTTGGGTGTTTGTCCACATGCACAACCTCAATTTACACCATATAAAAGAAAAAATAAAATCACTAAAACTTATCTCAGGGAGATAAACAAGCAATCTCACACGAGACCTGAGATCTGAGAGTAACAGCGGGTAAGTACTTTAGAAGTCACAAAGAGCAAAGACAAATAAGACACGCAGACACTGGGGAGCTCATCCAAACACATATTTGCATATCAGTATGCCGCACATTGTCTCCTAATAAAATACAAATATTCCCAGGTACTCAAGCATTTTGTTTTAACTTTTGCTGGCGAGAATTAATGGACAGTGCCTGGCAAAGTATTCAGACATTCCGTGCATATGGAGCAGCGAATATTGAGATTTTTTTCACGTTGTAGTGTAGATTGAAGCAAAGGCACTGCTGGAAGAACAAGATAATGACCAGCTATGGAAATACCCAGCAACTAACAAAATAAATTAAACAAGACACCAGTGTGCCACCAGCAAAGTGTCTCCCACATTTCGATTAGAAGTGAAATAACTGACAATCTGTTATCTAACACAGGAAATCAATGTAAACGGGTGTTTCACGGCCATCATGCGTGACGTCAGTAATCACACTACATTATGTCGGGTGCAATTAGTCTCGGTGTGAGTTCAGGGTTAGTTTCTCTGTGTGAAACTCCGACGGATAAATCTCGATTCTCTCCAGGATCCAAACTTTGGAGATTATGGGGGAGGAAATCGTAAGGGTTTTTCTTCATATGAGTTGCCTCATTAAACACACTCTTATCTAGGCTATTTAATTAGAATTAAAGTTCATTAGTCAACAAAGCTGACTTGTTGGAGATATAAAGCACCACTCTTTGTTACAGAGCAGCTAATAAAATGAGTGCAAAACTTGCTGCAGTTCATAACTGTCTGTTTGCCTTCTCTAAGGAAAAAAAAAATCTATTTGCTGAGAAAAAATTTCCCATCTGTCCCATCTATGCATATATATATATATATATATATATATATATATATATATATATATATATATATATATTTGCACATATATATATACACACACACTGTATATAGATGCTTTCTGAAGGATCCTGTGAATGAAGAATGAAGTTGAAAGTTGAAGTCTGTTGGAAATTCGGCTTACCATTGCATAAATAAATTACAATTTAAAAATATTTCAGATAACCAATATTTCTAAATTTTGAGGGAGCTTCACAACTTCATATTATTTTTTAGGGTCTTTTTTCTGCAGATACTTATATATGCAATTAATTAGCATTAGGGAAACACATAATCTGCATGTCGATCGATTTATTTAATAAGGAAAAACCAAATGCCAGTGGATGTTCTTTCCCATATCTCCACTGCGAGTTAAACGCGTTCTTTTCTTCACATGCAAAGCTGGGAAGGGCAACCTCGTGCACCCTGATGGGAAAATCGATTGCGTATAGGTGGAAATGCCACTTAGCATAAAAAATCTCCTTAAATAGATTATGAGCCGGTCACAGTAAAGGCTAGGGGTTGGCCAGCACTGATACATCTTATCAAAAATCCACACTGACAACCTTGCAGGGTCGATACTCATGGAGGTCATTCAATTCATTAGCCCCAGCCTGGAAACAATGAAAGCACTCGAGCCTGAAGCCCTGGCCACAGTGATACAGAGAGCAAACGCACTCACTGTGCAGACTTCAGGTTTCTGCTTCATAGTATTAGTGATCCGACACTGTGATGAAGAGATTCTGTATTTTGCTTAATGTGAGCTGAGCTGAGTTTACGCCGTAGGGCAGAGTCTTGTTAAGATCAGCCAAGAGACTCCAAGGGAAAATAATGTAGCATTTGACTATGATTATTACAACCTTTCTCTTTTTTTCACACCAGTTGCCTTTTGTTATGAGACAGCAAACAGAGAAAACAGTTACAAACTGTCTGAAGCACAAAATGTTTCATGCTGCACATACTTTCACAACAAATACATTTAATAACTCAATAATAACAACAATAATAATATACAATAATAATAATAATAATAATATATACAAAGTTTTTGAAACAAGCCTTCTATCATAAGCAAAGCTGATTATTTTATTATTTAATCTTAAAATGAATTTCAGCATCAATACTTTGTTTAATGATCTTCCAGAAATCATTGTAATATTCTGATAATATTCTGATAATCAAATGTAATATTCTATATATTTATATACAATTCTTTGATAAATAGAAAGTTGAAAAAACATGTTTTTGAAATATTTTAAGTGACTGATCTATGACAATCTTTTTTGAAAAATCTGTTGCAACATTATAAATGTCTTTAATGCACCCCTGATGAATACAAGTTTTAATCTCATTCAAATTTCTATTTTGCAAAGAACCTTAAAAACAACTTGTCAAAGTTTCTGCAAAAATATTAAGCAGTTTTTTTTTCATGTACAATAATAAGAAATGTTTCTTGAACACCAAATCAGCACATTAGAACAATTTCTGAAGGATCGCATATAGTTTGCATCATTGTTGTAGCTTCACCTATATTGATAATAAAAGATTGCTGACAAATTTATATTGCATTTTCAAGTGTTTTCTGCTAAGTCAAGAACACATTGCACAGTAAAAATGAGAAAATCTCATCTTGCAGCAGAGCTTCTACACAGCACTGTGCTGCTTATACACTCAGTGTAAATACTTTAAACTGTAATTTAAGCATATAAATAAATGTTCCACTTGCGTTTGTGTATGAAACAGACCTGATACCACAAGCAATTCCAAAGCCACAAAGCAGTTTAGCACTGCAAAGACCCATTACAGTTTCAACGCACGCTCTCATCCCCTCATCAGCGATACAGTAAATAATACGCTTAAATGAACGTTTCTAAACTCTGACTCTGATAAGCCTGACCACTGAGCAGCAGCGGCAATCATTTCCATATATGAGGCTCTCCGGGCCACCTAAGCAAAATTGTGCAAGCTAAGCAGAAGATGAAAGCGTTTACGTTCCCGGTTCTGTTGTGTGTTAGCAGAAAAAAAAAAATTCAACGTAAAAAGGTGAATAAATAAACCTGGTAGAGTGAGTGGATACGGGTGGGGGAGGAGGTGCTAATTAGTTTCGGTCCTTTGATGTCACTGCAACCCTCGCCGCACGCGAACCTTTCAATTAGCGAACACCAAGATGTACACATCAGCTGTCCTCAAAGCCCTTTCCCGTCTCTTTAACTCAATCATGTACTTACGGGGTCCATTTAGCCATGCTTTCTCCATTAAGACGCAGAGCTGAAGGAATAAAGAGTGAGCTAGAGTGAAAGCAAAGTGGGTAAACAGACACATAATAACTCCAGTAGAAAAAAAACAGATGGTACCATCAAGAGTTGAAAGGTTTTTCTGGCCGATGAGGAGATAGATGGCGGGGAGAGGAGAGAGATATGGGGAGAACGGGGAAAATAAAATGTCGAGCGGGAGTCTTTGCAGGACAGTGACCTTCAGACTCAACTGCTAGTTTGTTGCAGGTGGCTGGGATGCCTTACTGTGAGTGCATAACTCCCATGAAAAGACACACACACACACACACACACACACACACACAAACAAACACACACACAGAGAGACCTTCTAAATGTCACACTTCACTTTTGGGACGCACACACAAACACACACCTTGTCTCTCTCTTCCTTACTCTCTTTTTCATTTCTCCCCTTGAGAGTCAACATTCACATTCATCACAAGTTTCTGACCTCTGTTTCTCAAACTATGGGTATACATCTACACACACACAATTTTCAATATCAAGCAAAATTAATTGTTTTGTACAGCTAAAAATAGCTGGACGCGGTTGAGATGGAAACCAAACCCATAGAATTTAGAATTTACAAATTGCTGCCCCATTTTTACCTTCAAAATTTCTCACATTATCACAGTTTATTTGCAATAGTTTAGAAAATGGTAATAAAATATGATAAGAACTCAGAGTTAAACTGTGTCAGAACAAAATCATCTTGATAATGTCAGATAACTTTGATAGAAAGATATGTAATGAATTAGGTTGAATAGCTGTTAGCTTATTATATAATACCAATTTAGGGCAACCAGTTACCAAGCAATGCTTTATTTTGTTCAGTCTGTGGTGTAAAAAGTTTGCATTAGCAATTAAAGAAAAACATGGTTAGGTTAAAGTGGCTGAATAATATTTGGTAAATTGATCATTATTTTTTTTTAATAAATTTTACTGGTAGTGCAATATATGGAGAAATTTTGGTAGAATATGTCAGTTTACTTCACAGAAAGTAAGTCATATAGGTCTGGAGGGACATGAGGTTGATTAAATTGTGACAGAATTTTCATTTTTGGGTAAACTGTTCTTTTAAGACAAAGCATCTTCAGATTTAAACTTCAGTAGTAAAATTAGCAATACAACTGGTAAGTTTAATTAATTTCATGTCAATCAGTTCAAACTGATTCAACAATTCATCAAACGAAATCCATAACTTTTAGTTGACTCAGTCTGAAGATGATATGATTCGATTTTGTTGAAAATCGGACAAACGGTCTAAGAGGAGTTCGAAAAAGTAGGTTTTGACTGAAAATCCAGATGGCGGACAGGAAGTTCGGCCAAATAAGGAAGACTTGTTATCTGTGTTCTCGGCTTGAACCAAGGAATCTATTAAGACCAGCGGCATTTCAATAGCCAGATTTATTCAAAAGTTATTAGCCTTTTTGGAAATTTTGTAATAAATTTTGTCAAAAAATATTTTGAAATATTTTGAGTACCTTCAGGGGATGGTATTGTTGGCACATTCTGAGTTTCGTATTATTACACCAATGCATTTATTTAGTATAGCATTTTATTTCACAAAACTGTATTGAAGTCAATGGGAATTTCATGTTTTGTTCTATTATAGCGCCACCAAGAGGCTCAGTCCCACCATTTTTTTATGTGTACTCAGAGTGAGCCCATACATATGTGTGTCAATTTTGGTGAAAATATCTCAATTCACTTCAGAGTTATGGACTTTTTTATGAAAAAACTACCCCTTACTATCAAAATTTTAGCATTTGGGCATTTCTGTAAAGCTATCGACCTATGTTTTCGAGCTTCTGACGGTGGTTTCGTCACGATCGGAAAAGCGGTTTCGAAGATATAGCCAAATCGTTTTTAAGCGCTAAATCACAACGCTACACAAACCGTAAAGCAGAACCTAGGATGTTTGGTATCGTAGGACTCTGTAAGGTTTCAGGTGTCTAAAAAGATGAGTCTCGTGAAAATAAGTCGACCACACCCAAAGTTATAAGCATTTGGGCAAAAAATTCACCACTAGGTGGCGCTGTTTCGAAACTTCTCACGCTCCTTCAGGATATTGTGCTGATGACCCATACCATGTTTCGTAACAATCCGTTGATGCGTTCTTAAAATAGAGCATTTTATTACAAAATTAAAAATGGCCGACAGTCAAAATGGCCGATATGAAAAAATTTGATATCAGTCGACTCGGCATGTTGACTTGAATCTAACAAGACCAATTTTATGATTTTTAGACAAACTGTTCAGACGTTATAAGCAAAAATAGCAATTTTTCATATCTCCGGACCAGTAGGTGGCACTGCACCGAAACGCAGCATGTAGCCTCAGGTCATGCTTGTTATGATATGAACCAAGTTTGGTCTGAATACGATAAATCGTTGCAGAGATACAGCCTTACGACTGTTTTTGTAAGCGCTACATAACATTTGTTTGAGCGTTTATCGAAAACAGTTTGACGAATCAATTTGAATTCCACAAATTTTGGTCAGCACTGCCTGAAGATGATCTGGTTCAATTTTCGTGTGAATTGGACAAACCGTCTAGGACGAGTTCGAAAAAGTAGGTTTTTCAAACAATTCAAAATGGCAGCCATATTTCTATGGAAAATTACTTAAAGAAAATTACTTCATAGGGTGTAATCGAATCGACATGAGCTCAGGAATCAGAGGAAAAAATTTTGTTGATTGGACTTACGGTTCAAAAGTTATTAACAAAATATAAGTGAAATTTTGGACAGTTGGTGGCGCTAGAGGGAATGACTTAGACACACCAAAATTGGTGTACTTAATGTTGGCACTGTCCTCTATCAGAATGTTAAACAACTTTTACAACTTTCATTAACCATTACAACCATTACAACTTTCCCGCAATCGGTTCTATAGGCTGCCATAGACTCCTAGTCGGAAGAATAATAATAAGAACGGGAACAAATACAATAGGTGCCTACGCACCTTCGGTGCTTGGCCCCTAATAATTCAGTTGGCTACAATGGCTTGTTTTCTTTTTTAAATGAACAAAACAATTAACAATATATATATATAAAGACTAAAAAAAGTTACCTTTTTAAGCTATAAATCTCAGCCCTAGTTGGTTGTTTTCTGTTTCTGTGATTTGTCTCCTGTAGATGGGCATTACTGAAAGACCTGGACAGTAGCTTAGAGTAATCGTAATGCTGCCAACATAAAGAGCAATAGGGCATCCTGACAGCCTGCAGAAGTTCTTTATGAGAAGATACTTGTGTGTAACAGATGACTGCACACTCTCTCCTGTTTGCCCTCTCCCAAACTCTCTTCCTGTGGGTGTACTGATGCTTTATATGCTATTATGTTGCTATTTCCAATGCATAATCCTATTTAGTAAACGTATATTCAATTAAAAGCGGGCCTCTGCCCCAAGGTGATGCTCGGTTCTCACATATCGCTTTGTCTGTGTCTACAATGAGGCTGACTTCAGACTAGCAGAGTGTGAAATTAAACAGGTGATAAATTCACCACTATGGCCAGACGCAGGGAACACTGTCATTTTTCATTACCTCCAAATAAAAGATTGAGAGAACACTGCCATTTCTTTCTTATGACTAATGAACATGCGTATTGAAGCCAGGTCTAAACAAATGAATAAACCATGTCTGTGTAAATAAACAGCCCCTTTGGCCCCTCTGAGAAAATGTTTTACTTTGACACTATATTTTGTGCCCACGACCACAAAATCATATCGGCCATCACACAAATGGAGCACGGTGTTTGAAAGCTAAATGTAAGACAGACAAAACAGCTATGTTTCCATCAACTTAAAAACTCTGTTCACTATTCTTCTAAATACAAAGACCTGCCGGCTGATGTGTTTTAGCCGCTGCAGTGTTGCATCACTAGTCTAGAGAATAAATTGTCAAAGCAGGTGTCACTGGCCTCTGGGCAGGATCTATTGACCGGGCCCAGATCCTGCAGCCTTTAACAGCAACACGTCCGCAGCTTACAGAGCTGGAAAGAAAGGTCTGATGAGACTTAGAGGGAAAAATGACGGATTTTTTTTACTGCCAAATAGCCTGCTGGGAATGACTTAAGTGAGATATTACATCAAGACTATACAGAGACATGGCAGGGTACATTATATTTTATTATATACAAAGATGGGTAGAGTACTTTGTAGATTAAATTGTAGTCTGTTACTGATTTCAAATTACATGACAAAAAAATAGTAGTTTGTAATGTAATCCATTGCATTACACATTTTAGGTAATATAAGACTACTTTTTGATTACTTTTATCATTTTAAAATAAAATTTTTCTCAAAGTAGGGGTTTGTAACTGCAGTGTGTTCGTGAGATGAATGAAAAGCTAATAATTAAATAAATCATAAAAATGTCATTTTAAAATATCATTAATAAAGATAAAACACTTACAAAAAAATGTATCTTTTAGTTGTTCAGCTGACTAACGTCACAGAACCGTGAACATGCAAACATTTTACTTAATTATTATGTGTGTTTCATTGTACATATATTGTGAATATTACTATTAAATGTTAGTACAAGTAGAAAGCATGGAACCGACTATAACTGCATCAAAAATAGAATAAAACTGAATCTCAAACACTGACACAACAGGGACCTATGGCGAAAAGACAGAGAACACAAGACGCATACTGATGCCTGCATTTCATGCTTCAGATATGATGGGTCACTAAGTGCAGTTGTTGCAAGGAGGTTAAATTGGCCGCAATAAACTGTTTGGAGTGAATGCATTAACTCGGCTAGCCCCAAGTACAATCAGCAAATAACAGGGAGTCCAGCTTCTCACTCATCGTATCGCATACATGAACACATAAACCCACCTTCATCGCAGATGCCAGTTTTAGCCACCTCGATCTTCCTCTGTTTCTTGCAGGAGGCCAGCCGCAGCATACAGTTATTGCTGTAGGTGTTGCCATCGCTGCCGCACACGGGTTTCTCCGGCTGTCCCGTGCACTGCTGACACTCACACTTGTTCTGCACACACCGTGCTCCCCAGCTACACACAGTGCTGCCACAGGTTTCTGATCACACACACGCAACACGCACAAATCACAGGATAAGATAATTGAGACACAAAGAGATGCAAGAAACATGTTCACACCTCAATAAACGGCCTACTGAAACTCCAGACACATTCACATGGGGTTCTGCTACGTAAAAACCACCACGTAAAATCATGTAGCATGCATAACATGATTTGGAAAGAGTGCTAAAACAGTTTCTTGGGTTTTGCCAAGAAAACTGCACTGCAAAACATTTTCTTCATCAGTATTTTGTCTTGTTTTCTAACACCACATAATTCAATGATAAAAAATAAATAAATAAACAAAACATTATTTGCTTGAAAAGTAAAACTTAATCTTGAATTAAGGTTATTTTTCTCTCTAATTGCCAGTTTTCTTGCTTTGAGCATAATTCTGAAAAAAAAAATAGGGATTTATGCATAAAAAAACAAAACAGATAACCTTAGTTCAAGGTACATCAGAAAAAAGTTATAGCTGTTACAATATTGTAAACTAAAGAAAGTTTTACTGGAAATCAAAACAAATATACTACAGAAAATGATTTATTTTGCAGCAAACGCAGACTGATGAGTGAACATGTATGAGGTGATGGATGAACTGATAGTTGTTTTTCTGTACTCACTGCATTCTCCATGGGCCACCACTCTGAGATCCAGCTGCTTAGTGCAGGCTTCCACGTTCAGCTTGCACTCATTCTCATACGTCATCCCGTTGCTTCCGCACACAGGCTGCCGTGTTTCCAAACACCCTTTGGGGCACACGCACCGGCCAGTCTGAGCATCGCAGATCGCGCCAAATGAGCAGTTGGTGCAGGACTCATCTGCTGAAAAGGAAGTGTGACGTCAACAAAGAGATTCAGGCTACAGATTCACACCATCGCTCACTAGGATCAGCCTCAGCTGCCCGGCCGCCTGTCCGCTTTATTAAAATCTCTCTGCAAAGTCTGGGCTAAAGCATCCTCCCATCGTGCAGATGGGAGCAACACTGCTCTGTTTACATGAAGGCACAGCAGAGCATCGTATAACGTCATCCATTTTAACTGATGTTGTGTCTTCAGACACAGTTACAGCCCCACTGACATGACACTGCATTTAATTAACCACATGTCAAAATTTACTGAGGAAACCCTCTAAATTAAGCCATTTTATACACATTTTATACAAAATACTTAATTCTAATATTAAGATGATAGAATATACATATATTTAAAAAAACATGTAAATAATTCCATATATTTTATACAATTAATATATGGAACTAATAACATAATAATACAAACACACACACACACATATATATATATATATATATATTTAAGAAAAAATATAAATATATTTATATATACAATTGAAATTCTCATATGATTGAATACAAACATAATACATATGAAATATATGGCATTCATTACATAATTTTTTGTGTGTGTGTTTTCAAAAAATATCATTGTTACATTCATGTAATTAAAATCACATTATTATTAAACACAATTATATTACATATAACTGCATTTTAATATATTTTATATGAATAAAATACATATTCTATTTGAAATGTATTAATTATACATTTATATTTAATATTACATTTGATTAAATTGTATTAATTTCTTATACTTATTTATAATTATATTGATATTAAATTTATATATTAAGAAATGTTTATATATATATATATATATATATATATATATATATATATATATATATATGAAATATTACAAAATGATTACATAAAATGAAGAATTTAAATATGAATTTGTGATGTATCATGCAATGCAATTATTTACTGGAGATATAAAATGGTTCTAGTACTATTTATTTGCATATTACAAAATTTATATATGGGTCAGAGAGTGTGATTAAGGGTTTTAGTGTGTGTGTGTTTTTTTAATTAATCACAGTTAAGGTGTTAAACTGACATCCCTAGTTCTCAGATATCTTGCTATGATTACCGAGAGCCCAGTTAATCAGTAAAACAAAATGTGGTTCAAACTGGAAGAGAGGGAGGGAGGAAGCATGGCCGATGACAATTACACCTGGGGGATTGTATTAAAGCAACTGCTATCACATTCAATTAGTGCTGGGGTAATAACAGCACCTGATTTAGTGTTAATGGAGAGAGGTCCTCATGCATAAATCTCTCGTCTCTCTTCTACCAACCTGTTTATTGCACGTTAATAAAGTGACCTAACCTCCGCTCAGAATCTGCGCTCAGTCAACCTCAGGGACTGCACTTGGCCATCTTATTAAAAGCAGCAGCAGCATGCAGCCCAGCGGCCGCCCAAGAGCGCTTCGTCGTGACAGTCCAATGCAGGCCAATAAATCACATTCTCATGGCTGCTGGTATTCTCCTTTATCAGTATGTGTGATAAAGGCATTTCTTTATCAGTTGCAACATGTTTCCATGCTTTCACGGCCTCAGCAGAGAGGAGCGCAATAGATACGACAGTCGGTTACATATAAACAGTGATCCAGCATACAGAGCTGGACCTGAGATACTAGTACATACACAGGCCATTATGGCAGAGCTTAGCCTTATGGGAAACAAGAAATAAAAATTGTGCCATAATTTACTCACCCTCATGTCATTCAAAACCTGTACGACGCTCTTTCTTATTTGAAGCACAAAGAAAATGTTGAATAATGTTTCTCTCTTTTGTATGCAGTTACAATGAATGGGGACTAGAGCTTTCAAGCTTCAAGAAGAGCACAAAAGCACCACAAAAGTATCATAAAGGTATAAAAAAGATTTGTACCATTTGGGTGTCAAATATATTTCTTCACACTGCAGCTTTGTGTTGAAAAAGGCTGAATTTTAAGTCATTGCTGAGCCGAGTCATCGAATCATTGAGAACTGAATCAGCTTGATATGCAAACTAATCATTCGGATTAGATCAATTAATTCAGAATGTCATCATTACTTCTGTAATTTATGTTTTCTTAGGTTATTGCAGTAAAATGTCAACTTTCATTCAATATGTTACTTGCTTATTGTCCTTAATTGTGAAATACTACCAATTTCTAAGTGAAAATTATTTCTACATCTAACTTTTTTCAGTTTAGGAAAGCTAGAATGAGTGTTTATATATATATATATATATATATATATATATATATATATATTAGTGCTGTCAACGTTAACGTGTTAACGCATGCGATTAATTTTTGTCTGGTTTAACGTGTCAAAATATTTAACGCAATTAACGCAGCATCGGTATTTTCTGCCATCCGTTGGCTAGCTTTACATTATATGATCACGCTCTTATTCATTTAAATGCTTTTAAACATTTCAAGCGTGGCAAGACAAAAGAGAATGCGCTGTCTGTGAATGCCCTTATGTGAAACATACACACGTAGGCTACACACACACACACACACACACACACACACACACACACAATGCATAGACAGGGCGCCAGAATCCAGTTCTCTTAAGCGCTTGAACTAACAATAAACATCCCAAAGTGCCAGTTTTGTCGATTATCCTCATAAGAGCAATCTTAAATGATTTATATAAAGTCTAAAATGAACAAAAAGAGTTGTGAGAGAATGAGGCGAGATCCATAGACAGTATATAAACGGTGAGATCCGCGTGTCTGTCTGCTCTTAAAGGGACAGCAGACAATAAAGCTTCATGTCAGTAAAGTTAAAAGAACAAAGGGAACAGAGAAAATGACTCGCTGCTCTTGACTAAATAACTTTTGTAGCTTTAATAAGGATTAACTATTTAATTTATAGTTTATGCAGTGCAGAATGCATATAACTTTGATAACTTTATTAAATTTCTGTATATGTCCTAACTGTTAAGACAGGAAGGGCAGGAGTAAACATGACATTTATTATGTTAGCATTGTTTTAAGTTTACTTAAATTAAAAACTGTTATATTTTTGAAGCCTAATAATAAATGTAAAAAATTTAAAAAAATCAGTAGCTGTATTAATATCAGTAATACTGGCCTTCATTCATAAAAAGATGCCATTTAAACAATTATTTAAAATAAACTGTCTTTATGTTGTTTCTACATTAATTTGATTAACTGTGAAATTATTACATTAAAAAATATATTAAAAACGTACAAAAACATTTCTTTTTTTATTGCGATTAATTGCGATAAATCACAGAAAAAATGTGTGATTAATCTAGTTAAAGTTTTTAATCGATTGACAGCACTAATATATATATATATATATATATATATATATATATATATATATATATATATATATATATATATATATATATATATATATATATATATATATATATATATTTTGTGACGAGTCAGCTGCCTCCTCCCTGATTGTCACCGGCACCCCGTCCTAAATCGTCGCCCTTCACCAGGCTCCCGACTGGAGTGGGTGTGTGAAAGGAGGGGCGCTGGACGAGTCAGGGCTGGCGGCGTGTGATGGGGCACACCTGAAGGAAATGGAGCCTCATCACCGCCGCTGTTTAAAAGCCCAACGCGCCTCTCCTCGGGAGACCGGTCTCTTCCCCATGCATGCACACTGGTGTCCTCGTGGGTCCAGGAAGGGTGCGTTGAGGGACTCCCACGCCACCAGAGACGTGAGCTACCAGACCCGCGATCCGGATGGGAACCGCACCCGTTTACACGGCCGTCGGGCCAGGATGCCGGGCTGTCCATCCCCTGCCAGCACCGCGGCAAACGAGAGAGATGCGGCCGCTAGAGGAAGCCGCCACCCCTCGCACCCCGAACTGAAGAGGGGAGCGCGTGCGGCCGCCGGACTCTGCCCCTTCCCTGAACCTTTCTCCATGAACACTGCCCGACCCACACGAACCCCGCAGCATGACGAGGACACCAGATTCCCTGTTTATTTTGGACACTCTTCCCCTTTGGCCACCTTTATCCCCTGTTTTATTTGATTTTCTGTTAATAAAAGCCTCTCCGAGGCCTGACGCCTGTCTTGTGCTCCTCCCGTCACAATATATATATATATATATATATATATATATATATATATATATATATATATATATATATATTTCAAATGTTCAGTATACAATTCCATTATAATAAAAATTTGATTACAAAAAAAGTACTGACTGGAGATTTACTGGAGTATGTTTTAAAAGAAAATTATATTTCAGTCTTTCCACTTAGAAACTTCAGCCTTAATTTAATGTGTTATTTGTGCAATACTACCATTTTCTGAGTAAAAATAGTTTCTACATCAAACTTTTTTCAGTGTAGGAAAGCTAGAATAGGTGTTTTCAGAACTTGTATGAATAATGGTTTAAATGTTCAGAATTCAGTTTCATTCTAATGAAAAAGTGTTTTTTCTTCACAAAGAAGTTTGGTGATGACAAAAGTTTCATTTCTGGGTGAACCATTCCTCTAAAGGTGAGAGGTAAACTGCTCTCTTTTGCCCAGAAAAAGGAAGGAACATTGTTAATGTCAGGTACAGAGCAGCAGTTTTTGTGAACAGCCGTTAAAACTCCCTGGCGATTGGTGCTTGGGCAAGGGCACTGGCTCTATTAGTCTGCTCCATCTCCTCCTAGTTTTTATTTACTGCCCTCTCACTCCTTCCACAGCCTCATGATTTTTCTTCCGCTTCCAGCTCAGTGTCTTGCAGGTAACCTATATTCCCCAACTGTGGCCTGTAACATTTCAATCACCAGTAAAAAGTGCTTATTTGCTGCTGACTCGTTGGCTGTTCTTTCATTTCCTTGCATATAAACATATACGTATTGGTTCTCAGAGGGGTAGATATCAAATACTTCATTACAACGGCATGCTTTCCTGTAGCTGTGCGACAAGGTCAGCTGCCACTCAGATGTGAGGGAAAAAATCAGAATAATAAACAACGTCAGACACATCTTTATCAGACTGCACCTGAACTATAAAGATAAGGGCATTTATGAGTCTCCGCTCTATTCGGAGGGAAGAAAATGAAATGAAATTTGGCCACGAGCACATCATACACCCACTCATTGGTGCCTTTCTACCAACAGCGACCCACATACATGCTTTCATGAAAAAAATCCACACGAACACAGCTGGGGTCTTAGTGAGGCAGAGGCTGTGGTCTGATTGGGCCTGGATAATTAACGGTGATTATAATAGAATTCACTTGTGGTGGAGAGTGTGGCTGTGTACACAGCGCTAAATGAACAACATTTCCTTCTGTATGGTTAGCTGTTTTTGCAGCCGCTGTTTATTGCCCTTTTCCACTGACACCTGTTCCAGCGAGGGGCCGGACCCATCAACATTGATGTGATGCTGTAATGGGTGGATTTTGTTCAAACTACAACGATTACTTCCAGCTGGAAAAATCAGGTCAATCCTGTTCAAGGTGGTTAAGCTTGTTTATGGAATTCCACAGCCGGTTAAAAGACGGACTATCATCTCTAAATCGCTTGTCCAATATAATCTAGCAGGTCTAAACCAGTCACACAATTTCGCAGTTCAGCTGATTAACTATCTAGTCTTATTTTTATAATTATATACTGGGTTCCCATGATTGATTTAATGTAATAATAAATATACAGTTTATAAAGTATAATTAAAAAGCAAATTACTTTTATCTAAATATATATGTTTAAGTTTATTGTTTTTATTAAGAAAAAATATTTGCTGCTTATAAATAGTTAATAGTTAGTGAGGTAGTTGTTAAGTTTTATTTGGTAGGATTAGGAATGCAGAATTTGGTTATGCAGAATATGTGCTTTATAAGTATGAATAAACTGCCAATATGATAATAACAGGCTTGCTAATAAGCAACTAGTTAATAGTAAGTAATATAGTCCCTATACTAAAGTGTTACCATTCTCTTTTATTTACAGGTTTTCTATGATTGTGGGAAGCCTATTATTACCTTCTACACATAGAACATCAAGCTTGCCATTTCAAAACAAATCTGTCAAGCTCAAGCATTTCTAAACTCCTCAGTTTCTGATCCTGAATCATCAGTTTTAAGATTTCATCCATGTATGCATGAAAACTGACTTGTTTGGCCCCAACCAAACCTGTTTCTGTGGGTTAAATCTCTGTGGGTAGTTAAGCTTCTGTTCCAGAAGCCTGTGAGGAGAGAGATATCACTCTCATTTGTCATTTGCTATCTGGCAACATATATAGCATGATAGGCGGCGCTGCAATAAAGGGCAACTGTGGCCTATAGCGATCCGAGATGAATTCTACTGCTACAAAATGACCCTCGGCATCCATTTCGAACTCTTCACTGGAGGCACCGCCAATACACACACATCAATACACTGCAAACACAAGACACTTTTATCGACACAATAGCTCCACCTCATTCTCTCTGAACGTAAGTCGCCAGTGAAAGTGACTGGCTTTACAAAGGGCTCCTAGTTTAGCAAAAAAAGCACCCTTAATATTCCCCTCCCAAGCACAAAGACAGCCATCGAAAATGATTTACAAGCCTATTGTGAAGAACACACATAAACATGCGTTTGTTTGGAGGGCGAGCAGGTCTCTGCAGACTTATCTGGAGCGCACTTACAAAAGCCAGACAAAAAAAACCATGACTCATGCAAACAATTATTGTGAAGGATGCTGCCCTCTTTAATTCTAACTTAAGTGCATCGTTTCAAAAAAAGGTTGCGGAGGAGGAAAATTACAGTCCTCTCTCGAAATATCGGTGGAGTACTTAAGTGCAGGGGGTGGACGGGGATGAAAGGCATTCAGGGAGTGAGTGGCATCAATGGGTGTGTGTGTGTGTGTGTGTGTGGACTCACCACATGGTCCTTTGTGCTGCATCTGTATCTTTTTCTGAAGGGCACATCCCATGGCCTTCATTTGGCATGAGCTGCTGTAAGTGTGCCCGTCGCTGCCACAAACAGGGTCTTGGTCCTGTGGACATGCGTCTGAGCATTCGCACACAGGCTCGCTGTTCTTAACCACGCACACGGCTCCGAACTCACAGGTCTTCTTCAGACAGGGGCTCTCCAGGTTAAGATCTGCCCCAAAAAGCAAATAAACAAGTTATCATTCTACTTAGATGATGATGGTTAGGACAATGAAGAAGGGAAAGAGTTAAGGTTGATAGACTCAGACCTCATTACACTTCCCAGAGCTTAATCAGGATTCTCTACACATTGTGTTTTTACTATTACAAGAGTGACATCCGGATCCTGCATTTAAATCTCCACCACCCATGTTCCACATTTACACCTGTGAGACACCAAAATGCTGCTATGATTATCTCTATATTAAACATTTTGGGATCCGGAGTGACTCCAGTTGTCTGTTCACACACAATAATTTAATGGATTCAATCCTGCATTTGAACACTGTTTACCACTATGAACCTATAACCACTGCAGTGAGACACCAATCCATTGCTATAGTTATCTCTATAGCAAACATTTCAGGATCTGGAGTGACTCAAGTTTTTTGTTCACATTGTACAATAATTTAATGGATTGACTCTCACATTTAATTGTGGTTTTCACATCCATTACCACTGCAGTGTGCATGTGAAATGTCATTCCTCTTTTACACCTGTGAGAAACCAAACCGTTGCTATGATTAACTTAACACAGTCTCACTTCCCAACTCGTCATATATTGGCACTTGGTCATGACACTTTGGTGTCACTTTTTGACACACAGGGTACCCCTTTAGCATAATTTTTCGACGTGCAAGGTTCTCCAGTGCTTTAAACAAGAAACTCTTAGCGTCAATATGCTGACACAAAAGGCTGTTTTTTTGCCATTATTGCATATGTGTTGGGGTGTGATTTTTCAATGTAAACAGTCACAACTAGGGCTGCACGATGTGTCGTTTAAGCATCGATATCGCGATGTACGAATCAACGATAGTCACATCGCAGGATGTGCGATGTAGGTTGTCGTAGTTGATCCGTTATTCATTAACTGTCCGGGCCAGCTGCTCCCCGGCCCTTGACGAATGTGATTCGCGGATTAATTGCACAGCTTAACCATCATAGAGTGAAAGTTTATCATTTGCATGTGTTTTTAAGTCCTGTCAATTTAACAGGGCAGAGAGAGAGAGAGCGCGCGCGAGAGAGAGAGAGAGCGCGAGAGAGAGCGTGCAAGAGAGAGAGAGCGCGAGAGAGAGAGCGAGAGAGAGCACACGCGCGAGAGAGAGAGAGAGCGAGAGAGCGAGAGAGAGAGACAGAGGGAGAGAGAGAGAGCCCCGCCCGCACGCTCACCGTCTTCAAACAACACGAGCGCTGTCTTGCTCTCTCTACCTCGCGCATATTAATCAATTGACACGATGGTACTGATATTTAAATCATTTAAAATGAAAATGTAAGTGTGCTCACCCCATTTTTGTTTGTAAGAAAAAATTTGATTAGATTTCATATCGCAATATATATTGCAGAAAAATAAAATATTGCAATGTCATTTTTTCCCAATATCGTGCAGCCCTAGTCACAACAGTTTTATTTATATTACACTATTTACACATTTATGAGCAGGTTACCCAAACCCTTCCACTAAACCTACCATTTGTCAATAAGACACAATATATTACAGGAAAATACAACTACCGTCATAATTTATTAAAAAAAAATATTAATATTCCAAGTCTTTCGAGGCAAAATGATTGATTTGTCCACCATGAAGCTCTTCCTGTGTGATGTGAGCGCATTAACAGAGCGGGATCATTTTAAGCAATTAAAACCTTACTTTTTACTCTCTTCTTTGCATAAAGGTATCGTATGGCTTCAGAAGACTTGGAATGCAACATGACATGTTTGTAACGCTTTTATACTGCTTTTTTACGGTTGGATTTTGCAATATATACATGTGACTTTACTTTTACGTGCTCCAATGACAGTTCAATACTCCAATGTTTATTTAATACAAATGCATGAAAACCATTAAATTAAGACAAACAACTGAAAATAATGGAGGACCCTGTACTTCAAAAAATGACGCTAAAGGTGTCCTGACCAAGCGTCAATATATGACGAGTTGGGAGTGAGACTGTGTTGATTATCTCTGTATCAGAAATTTCAGGTTTTGAAGTGACTCCAGTTTTCTGTTCACATATGGTAGAATAATTGAATAGATCCACTCCTGTATTTAAATGTGGATTTCACACAACCACTGCAGTGGGTGTGTGTGACCTGTTTTTTTAGAAATAGTTGATTTTGGACACAAAACACAACCTTTTTTCCCAACCAATAACACCTGATGGTCTGAGAAAATGTTCTACGAACTGCTTGCTAAACAGATATGCACTCTGACTTTGCAGCTGTAAACATGCAGCTTATTGGAGCATCCATCAGAACACTAACTACTCACATCTCACTTCATGCATCATAACCAAGCCTCCCTCAAATACAGACAGAAGGAAAAAAAATAAAAAGATAAGTAAAACACAAAGCATCATCCCAGAAAAGGGAGAGCTCTAGTTAATAATTCAGTGTGCTGGGCTAAAGCACAGATATGAAATATGAACATGAAAGAGAGTAGCTGGGAATCTCAGCGGTGCCACAGTAGTTCCACAGTAAGTTCATTAACTGCTGCAGTTAGTAGACAGAGGACTGAGGGACAGTGGGACTGAGCACAAGCCCTGTTTTTGATACCAACACAGAGGGGAAGAGAAAGAGGAGAACAAGAAATAAGAAGTGGGTCAGCAGTGAAACCAGCACAGCTCACCATCCTCTAGAGAAGAACCTTTCGTCACCAAATAAGGCTTCATTTTGCCCAATCAGGAGGAATCTTTATAGAAAAGGTAAAGAATGTATGCAAAAAAACGTTGGAGGAGGTTTCTAGGGGATATTCTGTTAAAGCAATGGCCCTCATTTTTATTCCAAACCTGGGTGATGTTCTTTATTCTAGGTAAAACAAAACATTGAGATCAGAATGTTCACGGTGCTCTTTTCCTTACAATGGAGTTTAAACAATGTACCTATGAACACTGCGCGTAAATTCTTTGTTGTGATTTGGCATGACATGAGAATGAGTGAATGTTGATATAATTATTATTATTATTTTTTTTTTACTTTAACTGTTTTTATAAACAAATACACAACATGCTGCACATTTGTATGCTTGGGCTCCATAGCTGAGGGTTGAGAAATGCTAGGAGTAAACACTAAGATTAAAGACATGTCAAAATAAAGGCCAGCCCTTCAGGCACATTCAGTATTGTGTGAGAGGTAAAATGACAGGGTAATGGCAAATGTTTGCAGGTGAATGCTGGTCAGCGCATGTGAGTGTGTGTATAGAAGATTACAAGTTTTTGACTGTTGTTTGTGAGTATGTGTGTGTGTGTGTGTGTGTGTGTGTGTGTGTGTGTGTGTGTGTGTGTGTGTGCGTGTGCGTGTGTGTGCGTGTGTGTGTGTGTGTGTGTGTGTGTGTGTGTGTGTGCATCCCCTGCCCATGCTACGCATGGTGTTTTCACCAAAGTAATTTATTCCTGGATTAGATGGTATCGTTTCCAAATAATATTACAGACACTCAGATAAATTTAATATGGCACATACACAGCTATCATACCGCCTTCAGATAAATCAAATACGTCCCTCTCCGTAAAAATTACTTTCTTTTCCAATATGATACGAACAAATAAGGACAAAATAATGAAAAAAAAAAAAAGATCATCATTGAGCTTCTTGAAGTGAGAAGAGATTTGCTGTGTTCCAAAGCACACTGAGCTGCTTACAGAGGCTGCATTTTCAAGAATGCTAGTTAGGGCAATATGATAAAAAAATTCTAATTATGATTTTTCTAATAAAACATGCAATTAAAAAACAAACAAACAAAATGTGTCAGGTTTGCTAAGTGCCTCTTATGAAAATTAATTATAGTTAATATACATTATAGTTAATAATACAGTAGGCTTGTAGCATTCATTAACAAAGTGTTGTAAATACTATAGTGAACTAATAAACTGTATTATACTTTTCTTTTTACTACAGTCAACTGTAGTGTATTTTAGTATATTACACCCTATAGTTGTAGAAAACGTAGTACAGTATTGGGTAAAGTAATTTGTTTATATTAGTATGGTTGTTATATTACCACAGCAACTATAGAATTAACAAAACAAATGAATTAAAGTACTTTACTATAGTACAGTTTAAAAACAACAAAAGTATTTACTGTAATTAACTATAGTATTTTTCATGTGGGTAACTATAGCAACTATGTTTTTTAGGGGGGTTTATATGTAGCAAAACCATGGTTAATTTGTTTGTACGGCTGCATAATTTGATCAAAAATTAAATTTTTTACTTTTTATTATTAATGAAGAGTAATAGATAAAGAGTAGTTCGATACCTAGTTTCAGTGAAATTAAAAAGAAATCAGTCCTAGAATCCATTTCAACAAGTAAAAATAAAACAAATACATGATGGCAGTATTCATAATAAACTTATTTTCAGTCAATACTGATAAATATCAATAAAAATACCATATTTTCCGGACTATAAGTCACACTTTTTTTCATAGTTTGGCTGGTCCTGCGACTTATAGTCAGGTACGACTTATTTATCAAAATTAATTTGACATAAACCAAGAGAAAACATTACCGTCTACAGCTGCGAGAGGGCGCTCTATGCTGCTCAGTGCTCCTGTAGTCTACCACTGAAAACATAGAGCGCCCTCTCGCGGCTGTAGACGGTAATATTTTCTCTTGGTTCTAAATAAATGCGACTTATAATCCAGTGCGACTTATATGTTTTTTTCCTCATCATGACATATTTTTGGACTGATGTGACTTATACTTAGGTGCGACTTATAGTCCGAAAAAATACGGTAGTTCAGTATGAACAAAAATCTACAATTTGGCTGTATATTTGGGAGTGCTAAACTTTTTTACACAGTGGTGGTGTTAGCTTAGCAGCATGTTAACCAACAAATGTATTGAAATTGTCATGCAGCGCTATTGCTATGGTGCACAAACTACATTACAACTTCTAAACTGGTTACTAACAAGATTCCATGGAAGTTAAGAAGTTGTCTTAGAAGGCAGCTGACTATGTAGACAGAAGGCATCTCACTAGGTTTAGCACTAACAAACAGAGCTAAAGACTTAGCCTGTGTCTTAAATATTACTTAGCAAGAGTGAGACCCTCAGAGAGTCTCATGTCTTTAGTAAACTGCGAGAGACCGGAGGGAAAGATTTGAACATAACCCTTCTCTAACCTCTTCCTGGCACTCACCTAAACCTGCCTCACATCTGAAGGCAGCAACCAGGGAGAAGTGCATATCAAACACACATGAAGCACAGCATGCATCAAAAGACCATGATTAGTACTCCAAAGCATGTTTTCCATGACAGAAATCAAGCGGTGCCACACACATCTACTTTAAACCCACACATCCAACTGCTCGGCTAAGCCAATGAAAATAAAAACAGAAGTGGGAAGTAAGCAGGTTACCTTCCTGACTGCTGTGTTCATGTGCCAATCTAAAAGTGTCCTACAGTAGAAGCTTCTCTAAGAGAACGTTTCCGGCTATTGATTTTACCGCTGAGAACGACTGCTTAAAATACATCTTGAACTGGCACGTAACTGTGTATACAGTGGATCGCTGCCTAATTTCACAGCCCTTGAAAGCGGGCTTTTCCTCCAGATCTTCTCTCTCACGCCTCTCCATCTGTGCCTTCTAAGCACCCGGCTGAAGGACAAGGAGATCAGGCTCATCAGTAAATCCCTCATGGCCTTCAAAATGCTTCAGTGACCTGTTTCCTAAGGCACGCATCCTAGAACCCGAACCGCAGCCTTCGATAATGCTTTGTCCCATGCCACCAAAGATGAAAGAATCGCTCTCCTTTTTTAAAAGAAAAATATGAAAAAAGTGGATATGAAAAGAAACGTTCACTTGTTCAGTTTCTCATTTTCAGTTTTTCGTCTCCAGGGGATGGGGAAAAAATATTTCAGATTTAATAAGTCAAGGAAGAGAAAATTCTCTGAGAAATAATGTTACATGCAGCCACAATTACATACTTCATAAAAAAAGCAGTCTGGCTTTGGTTATTGAGATGGCTTGCATATTCTCTCAGTAAAAAATGAGCCCTTTTCGGAGCCTCTTTGAAAAAGTGGGCTGCCATCCCCAAGGCCTGTGCTGCAATGCCAGTCTTCAAGGACTCTGCCACTGGGACGCGATGCACATACTGTACAAAGGAGCACATTTGAATTTTTTCAGAGGTTAACATATGTAAAAGAAAGAAAAGCTGTGTAAGCGACAGTGGAAAGTGGTGGAGGATGTTAATTAGGAGCCTGTGTGTGGAAAAGCGGGTCTAATAATGAGAAGGTGTGAGAAATAGTGGGACTCGGAAGAGCTGCTTAATTGCCTGAGAATCAGGCCTGAGAATCTCTGCACACCTCCGACCCCTGCTGTGTTATGTAATATGTGTGATGTGGCTCTGCCTCCTGCTCTACATCCACACTGCAATTTTGTATTATATTATGCATTCGTTCTAGTGGCGATTAATTACTGCTGCCACTGAAACATGATGTTAAGGACTATTAGCACATAGTACAAGATTCTCCTATTGAGACGGCTTCCCTACATGCTTTTAACCTGACATGTCGCCGACCCAAGGGACACTCCCACTCACATCTCGCCACCGTTGTGTGCTATTTAAAGTGCAGGTCTCTTGAGCAAATGAAGATTTCTTTAACTTGGTTTGCAGGGCTGTCAGAACGCAGACAGTCAGCCAACACTCACTTCAGGGGGTCCGGTAAACTCCTTCAGCTCAAAGTTAGTGAGTTTGGCAGTGTGAATGCAGAGAATTATTCCAACGATCTGCTGTATGCACGCTCATGCATATGGATATCTGTAGCCTTCGTATAGGGATTACAGGGCGTGCGCGAATCGTGATACAAACAGTCGCACAAGCTTCTCCTCCAACTCTCTGGACCCTCGCACCTTGCCAATATGAGACAAGTTTGCGAGTTTCAGCAAGCTGTGCGCGTTTCACTTTATGTGTGTCTGCATATCAGAACCAACGACTTCCCCCACCATGTCCTCCTCGGTCTTTCTCTCTTTCATTCCCTACCTTCCCCTTCAGCTTGAGGGGAAACATTTATAAGCGTGTAGGAGAAGGTGCAAGGAAAAGGTAGAGAAGAAAATATTAGCATGACACAAGCAGAAATCCCCCCAGAGGCGGTGTTTGGTTTCTGAAGGAGTACTTATCACCAAACAATGGCTTCAAGGGCGTAGAAACATTCTCCCCACGCATTAAGAATTTAACCAACGAACTAATTCCGTTGCCCTCCCCGCACCGCAAGGGAGGAAACGGATGAGGTGAGACACCGTGAATCTGGACAAGCAAGAGGACTGGAAGAGAGAGAGAACAAGAGACAAAGAGAGGGAGAGAGAAGGGAGGACAAAATAAACCACAAACATTAGATTAACTTGCTATCTAATGCTGGACACATTGAAAATAAAGAGGGTTGGTGAATTTCTGAACTTAGGAACTCGCTTTCAGTTTATGAGTGTGAATTTGAATTGAACTGCCTGCATAGCAAAAGATTTTGAATTGAAATTTGAACAGGAATGAAAGGAAGAGAAATACTTAACTGCAATTCAAAGAAAATCAACAAACAAATCACATCATTACTAAAAAAGCTAATAACGGACTAATCGTTCATATAAAATATAAATAATTATTACTATATAATAAATTACTAATCATTTAATGATAAATAGTAATTTATAAATGTGTATAATCAAATTAGATTTATAAATATTATAAATTACAAATATCTATTCCAACACCATGGCCAATACAATTAGACAATTCAATAAAATAATAAGAATATTGACAAATAAATAAATAAACCATTGTATACATATAATTTATTAACAAAATATTATATTTTTTATATATATTTATATAATACAGTATATATAATATTATATATTAAAAAATTATATATATATATATATATGTGTGTAAAATGTAATCACTTTTTTTTATTAAATAATAATAATAATAATAATAAAAAGTTATAAACCTATAAGTTTATGCATAGTAATAATAAAAAAATAAATTTCATTCAATTTTGACTCTACTTTAAATTCAAATCACAATTCTGCAACAAGTTTGCTACCTCAATTCAAATTCAGGAATTGAACTGGAATTTTGAAGTCATTCATAATTCAGTTCTGAATGACACAGAAGCCTGAAAACTGAGCACAGAGCGAGATGGATCCATGGATTCCTTCAGCAGAAGGGCATCACACAGGCAGACGTTAAGACGAGCATTGCACATAGCACTCTGAACAGAGAAGAAAGGGAAGCAGAGGACGATGAGGGAATGAGGAAAAACGAGGGGGAAGGCAGACGTACATTACAGAAGCATGCTCTACAAAGAGCCTCCTAACAAACACACATAATAGAAGCTGGCGAGGGCTTTCCAACTTACAACAGCGACCCAGATACAACCCTTCCTCACACAGCGAGGTGCAAAGGTTCATGCTAATTATAATCATGCTACCCTGGCTCTTCAATCTACTGGTCTAATTGGATTCATTACGCACATCTCACTAGGCCCTCCAAAGTTCAATGGGTGCTTAACTTGTTATTGTTTCTTTTCTTTTTTCAAAAATAAAAAAAATAAAAAAGTTTATGCCGTTTCAGCAAGAGATGCTAATCAAATAAATATGCAAATGATAAATATTAATCAGAGTGCACTGTCACCTGGGGCGTTGAATCCCAGGCATCTCTTTTCACGGAGCTCTTGCTCAATGACATTGTCAGTAAGTCTGAGGCCATTGTTAGTCTTTATGAGTTACTGCCATGGGAACAGAGAGACAGACAGGCAGAGACAGAAAGCTGGTATATTCTGAGGGTCTGTTCACTTCACACAAGCTATGAAACATCCCCTGGACTATAATGACAGCTGTGTATTTAGGTCAGCTTCATTTGCAGGATCCATCTTGCTCTGCTTAGAGAAACGGGCTGCTTTCTTTCCTTATCATTAGGAGTCCATTACAGCTGGCACACCCACCGAGTTATGGAGTTCTGAAATTACATTGGATGGAGCTGAGCCATGATAATGCACAAAGATCATCATTCAAGGTCTCATAGACTTCAGTCAGAGCAGACGCTTTATTTAATTTAATGTAAACGAAAATGAGGCTGTGAAAGACCCAAACAGCCCATTAAATATATTGTGCTGGCATATACCTGGATAGCGTTAATTCAACCATTGAAAACCTGGAAAACAGATTACCAGTGCACATAACAAAAGTGTGGTGGAAACTGTGAAGATGAGCGCAGAACCTCATTTAAACTAACAAAATACATAGTGTGGGTATATATATATGAATATTATGGTATTAACATATGATACCATAACTTTACTGTCTGCAACTTTTCATGACTGCCCTCATAAGACAATGCTTATATACGGCAGATTATATATAAAAAGAGGGCCAGGCTAAAATAAAATAAATACAAAAAACAATCACAAAATAATAGTCAGTCAGAACAACTATGATTTGACTAAAACTGCTGTAAAAAAAAATACAAATGTTTAATGCAACAAGTAGTACAGTATATATATATATATATATATATATATATATATATATATATATATATATATATATATATATATAGTACAGACCAAAAGTTTGGAAACATTACAATTTTTAATGTTTTTGAAAGAAGTTTCTTCTGCTCATCAAGCCTGCATTTATTTGATCAAAAATA